>NW_004444018.1:565255-572589 GCF_000243295.1 Trichechus manatus latirostris
TCTATGTGAGATCAAATTGACAACAGCAATTCAAAAGGTTTGATGGGAAGCCTAGAGGGCAGTGAGTTGAAGATGATGGTGATGGAATAATTTGGAAAGAGATAGTGAGAATAGCAGCACAACTGGAAGAATGTAATTGATGTCACTGAACTGTACATGTAGAAACTTTTGAAATGGTGTAACTTTGGCCATGCATATTTTCACCAAGAAAAGGTCCTGCAAGGTCGAGAAGGGAGAACGTTGACATGTCGTGGGGTTGTTAACCAATGTCATAAAACAATATGTGTGCTGATGTTTAATGAGAAACTATTTGTTCTGTAAACCTTCATCTAAAGCACAATGAAAAAAAATAAAAAAAAGAAAAGCTTTAAACACTTAAGAAAACATTCTTTGATGGTTATGAGGGTGGGGAGGGAAGGAGAGAGGAATTCACTAACTAAATAGTAGACAAGAATTATCTTGGGTGAAGGGAAGGACAACACACTATACAGGGGAAGTCAGGAAAACTGGACTAAACCAAAAGCTAAGAAGTTTCCTGAACATGACCAAACACTTCAAGGGACTGTGTAGAAGGGGCAGGGGTCTGAGGACCACAGTTTCTGGGGATATCTGAGTCAATTTGCATAGCAAAGTAAATTTTCTGCAACCTATTTTGGTGAGTGGTGTCTGGGGTCTTAAAAGCTAGCGAGTGGCCATCTAAGAAGCATCAATTGGCCCCAACCAAAGCAAAATGAAGGACACCAAAGACACAAGAAAAATATTAGCCCAAGAGACAATAGGGGCCACAAAACCAGAGACTCCATCAGCCTGAGACTGGAAGAACTATATAGTGACCGGCTACCACCAATGACTGCCCTGACAGGGAACACAACAGAGAGTCCCCGATGGAGTAGGAGAATAGTGGGGTGCAGAACTCAAATTCTGCAGGCATGATGATCTGACTGAGACTGGAGGATCCACAGAAGACATGGCTCCCGGACTCTCTGTTAGCCCAGAACGAAAACCATTCCTGGGGGCCAACTCTTCAAAGAATAAACTGGACTATAAGACATAAAATGATACTGGTGAAGAGTGTGCTTCTTAAAGTAGGTACAAGAGACTAGATGGGCAGCTCCTGTCTGGAGGTGAGATGAGAAGGCAGAATGGGATAGTAGCTGGTTGAATGACACAGGAAATCCGAGGTGGAAAGGAGAAATGGGTGGCCACATTATAGGGATGGCAGCTAGGGTCACATAGCAATGTACATATAAATTTTTGTATGAGAAACTAACTTGAACTGTAAACTTTCACCTAAAACACAATTAAAAAAAAAAATAGCCGATCTCATAGTTTGTTCCAATGAAAGCTTTAACGAGGACATATAAGAATTGGAGGGAGGAAGAAAAGAGCTTTAAAAATGTATTTTTTGGATAAGAAAACAAAAGAGAATAATGAGCATTTATAGAAGGGTGTGAGATGTGGTAAAATGAAAGTGTAGGTGAAATGTGATCTGCTTCTCTTACGGAACTTCTCATTCATTTCATGAAAATGTTTCTTATCATAAATTTTATATTACATTATATAAACTAGAAAACTTTTTAATATTTAACATCAATTGAAGATCTTAACTCTATCAGAATGTTGTCCATAGATGCATTCAAAACAAATTACATTCATTTAGAAGACCCAAAGTTTGCAAACTTTGGATATTAACGAAATCAACAGGAAAGAACAAGATATTGGTACTTCGATTGTGCTAGTTTCCTAGGGCTGCGATAACAAAACATCACAAAGTGAGTGGCCTTAAAGAGCAGAAATTTATTGTCTCACAGTTCTGGAGGCTAGGAGTCTGTCTGAATGTCTCTCTCTGTCGACTCCAGAGGAAGATCTTTCTTGTCTCCTTCAGTTTCTAATAGGCCCAGGCATCTCTTGGTACTCCTTTGCTCATAAATTTATCTTCACATGGTGTCTCCCCCATGCGTGGTCTGTTTCTGTTCTCCCCTTTCATAAGACACCACTCAGAAGGAATTAGGATTAGGCCCCACACTACTCGCATATGACCACATTAATTTAACTGACAGCATCTTCAAAGAATGAACCTATCTCCAAACAAGATCATATTCATAGGTACAAAGGTTTGAACTTCAACATGCCTTTTTGGTACACACAATTGAACTCATAACATCCATGACTCTGATTCTGACAACATCCCCTCTGTGATTTATGGTTAGTCACTTTTTCTCTCAGAAACTCAATTTCCAACCTATAAAAGATCAATAAACCAGTTTCCCTGCTTACCTCACAGGATTACTTTGAAAACTCCCCCCAAATTGTAAACTTTTTTGTAGTGAGTTATGTAATTCTGAAGATACATCAAAATCAAATTTATCTGCATGTTATTACTTAATTTTCTATTACAACAACTCAAAAGTAATGGACAACTATTTATTGAGCTCAGAATCCCTACGTAGACACCTGTTAAAAGGCAGAAGACCAGAGTCCCCTGGAGTACTCAGCAATAGAAGGAGGGAGTAGAAATTAAATTTGAAAAATAAAGCAAATTCCATTATAGCAAATGAAACATAATTATTTAATATCCATATTAAACTGGAAATGTTTACCTCATATTTTATTGTACTTCACATGGGCCTCTTAATTAATGATGTTATTATGTGTTTTGGCCAGCGTTCCCCAGAAAATAGAATGTGAAACATAATTTTAAGTGCTAATGTGTGAGTAGGACTGTAGAACTAGGAAGGATAAAGGAGAAGGAAAGTGAGTAAACCAGCAATGGAGAGGGAGCCAACAAGAAGATGTGTTGTCAAGTGGCTGTCAATAAATACAACTGATTACTTGATTTCCTGGGACCTTACTCTGAAAACCATATAAGGTGAATTTCAGGAACATACTTTTGGTGCACAAAGAAAGGGAACACGGAAATAATTTCCTATTAGCTTCCATCCAACAAAATTTTGCTATATAGAACATTAAATCTTTAAATTCTTTTTGAATTCTTCATCATTTCATGCCTCTAGGTCAACAAGAAAGCCCTAAAGTAGAGGAGAGAGATATATATGGTATAAGGTGAAATAACATTAGATTGCATCTGTGTGAAGTTTTCCAGAGCCCACAGTAGTAGCTGGAACAAAGGATATGTGAACCCATGAGGATCAGAAGTGGGGCATAAAATAGAGTTGATATATACCACAGATACAGTACTTACTACTTTCAAGTTTTATTCTCAAGAATATCTTACTAACCCTGTCCTGCACACATTCTCTTCTTGCCAGTATGTTACAAAATTATTATTGAGCTAAAAATTTCAGTGTATTTCAAGTCTACTTTGTCCATGCCATGTTTTAACAAAATTAAACACTCTTTAGAACTAGCCACCACAAAAGGAAATAGATTTATTTACTGGACGTAGCAGATAAAGGGGGAGAGGGACCTGATAGCACCTACTGTGCCATTATTCCACTAATAATTACCAATTTCTAGTGCCAAAGTAGAAAAATCTTAAAATCTTCGTGCTTTATTCATATATATGATATTAATTACTTAGCCCTATTGGGCCAAGAACAATAGGAATTATCCAATCTGAACACCAGATGGTAAGAAGTTTATAACTGAAATATATAATGTTTCAATTGAAATGAAAAAGTATTGACTGTAAGAAGCCTGTGAAAAGAGTAATCAACCCTTTTGTATATATTTTGCAATCCCTATAACAACTAGTAAAGAAACTATGCAAAGAAATGCAGAACAAAAAAAAGATCAAATAGGATACTAAAAAGTATTCAAATAACTCAAAATAAGGCAGAAAAGGGGAAACTGAGAACAAAACACAGAAGAACAAACAAAACAAATACCAAAATGGCAAGTCTAAATCCAAACATGTCACTAATTACATTAAATTGCAATTACATTAAGTATAAATGGTATAAATGACAATTAATGTCAGATATTGTCAGAACTGATAAATAATATGAATTAACTATATGTTAACTATAACAATCTCACCTCAAAAATTGATATAAGTAGGTTAAAAGCAAAAGGATGAGAAAATATATAGAATGCAAACACTAATCACAAGGAAGCTGGCGTGACAATAATACTATTAGACAAACTAGACTTCAGAGCAAAAAGTATTATGAGCATTAAAGAGGGACATTACATAATGATAAAAATCGCCGATTTGATTCCAACTCATAGCAACCCCATGTGTTTCAGAGTAAACCTGGGCATAGAGTTTTCAATAGCTGTGATCTTTCAGAAGCAGATCACCAAGACTTTCTTCCGAGGTTCCACTGGGTGAGTTCAAACCTCCAACTTTTTGGTTAGTACCTGTGCACTTAACCATTTACACCGCCCAGAGAGTCTGTACTTAACAATAGTCAAAAAGCACAAAACAAAACCTGACAGATCTGAAAAGGGAAATAGGTCCACAATTATAGTTGCAGCCTTCAATTCCTCTCACTTGATAATCAATAGAACCAGTAGGTAGAAAATGAGAAAGGAAATAGAAGAACTGAACAACACCATCAACCAACTGTATCTAATTGGCATTTAGAGAACAGTTCATCCAAAAAGAGCAGACTACACAATTTATTCAAGTACATATGGAACACTAAACAAGATATATGATATCCTGGGTTGTAAAAAATACTTCAGCAAATCTAAAAAATAATTCAAGTCATACAAAGTATATTCCCTGACCATAATGGAATTACACAGCAAATCAATAACAGGAAAATCTCTAAACACTTGGAATTTGAGCAACACTGTTCTAAACAGTAGATGCATCAAATAGGAAGTCCTAGGGAGAATTATAAAATATTTTGAACTAAACCAAAATAAAATACAATGTTAAAAAACTGGAAAAATAAGAGCAAAATAAACCCAAAGCAAGCAGAATAAATCAAATAATAAAGAGCAGATGTCATTGAAATTGGAACCTGAGAATAGACAAAAATCAATAAAAACAAAAGCTTGTTTTCTGAAAACATCAAGAAAATGAATAAGCCCCTAGCAAGACTAACAAAAGAGACAAAATAATATCATTAGGACCTGCAGAAATTATAAAAATAAGTTTCTACTATGAACAATTTTACATACAGTACCACAAACTACCGAATCTCCCCGAAGATGAAATAGATAACATGAATAATCCTATAACTATTGAGAAAAGTGAATTTGTATTTAAAAAACTTCCAAAAAAGAAATCTCCAAGCTCAGATGGTTTCACTAAAGAATTCTACAAAACATTTAAAGAAGAAATAACATCAATTATATGCAATGTGCTCCAGATAATGGCAAAGGAAGGAGCACTTTCTAACTAATTGTATGGGACCAAGATTTGCTCTAACTCCAAAACCAGACAAAGACTGTACAAAATAAAGATAAGGAAGGAAGGAAGACAGGAAGGAAGAAGAGCGAGAGTGAAGGCAAGAGTGAAAGAAAGGAAGAAAAGTAAAAGGAAAGATAAACAGAAAAGTAAAAAGAGAGAAAGAAAACTAAAGACTTGATATTTCTCTGAATATATATGCAAAGAGCCTTAATAAAAGAACAGCAAATCAAATCCAGCAATGTATAAAAGGAAGAACACAACATAATTAAGTGATATTTATTCCAGAAATGCAAAGCTGATTAATATTCAGAAATAAATAAAAGTTATTAATTATATTGACAATCTAAGAAAAAAAACAGGATTATATCAATGGATGTAGGAAAAGCATTTGACAAAATTCAACAACCATTCATGATAAAAGCTCTCAGAATCCTGATCAAAAGGGGGAAAATGGAGAATAAAATTTCAAATTTTCATGGACTTTAGACTTTCTGGAGCCATGGAAGATAGATGAACCCCTGAAACTATTGCCCTAAAATGATCTCTAAACCCTAAACAAAAATATCTCCTGAAGTTATCTTAAAGCCAAACAGTAGTTCAGCTTAACTAGCAAAAAAGCCCTGCCTTGAGCATTATGCTCTTTTAAGAGCTATCTATATGGAATCAAATTGACAACAGCAGATTAGATAGGAAACCTAGTGGGCAGTGAGTTTATGTTAATGAGGGAGGAACAACTCAGAAAAGGAAGATGAGAAAGGTTGGACAACTCAAAGAATGTAATCAATTTCTTTGAACTGTACATGTAGAAACTGTTGAATTGGTGTATGTTTTGCTGTGTATATTCTCAACAACAACAAAATAAATAAAATTTAGGTAATTAAAAAAATAGAGAAGGCAAAACTTTTTGGAGAGATACTATGTTCATGAATTGAAAGATTCAACATATTAAAATATCAATTCTCCCCAAATTGATTTATGTGGATTTACTATAATTCTCATCAAAACCTCAGCCAGATTTTTTTGTAATAATAAACAAGCTATTTCTGAAATATACAGTGGAAAATGAGCTAGAATAGCCAAAACAGCTCTGAAACAAAGAAAAAAGTTGGAGATCTCACAATTCCTAAATTTTACAAATCTTCAGTTATCAAAACTTGTGGTATTGGTGAAGGGATAGACATATAGCTCACCAGAGCAGAATAGAAAGTCCAGAAATAAACCCATGCAAAAGATAAGGAAGGGTGTTATATAATGATTAAAGGGTCAATCCACCAAGAGAACATAACCATAATAAATATAATACACACCTAATGAAAAGGTGTTAAAATACATAAAACAAAGTTTAACAGCATTGAAAAGAGAAAAAAAAAAGTTCCACAATAATAGTATAAGACTTCAACACACCACTTTCAGTGAAGGACAGAACTAGAAAGAAACTCAACAAAGATACAGAAAACCTAACTGCCACAATCAACCAACTTGATCTTATAGACATATATAGAACACTCTACCCAACAGCAGCAAAGTATACATTCTTTTCCAATGCACATGGATCATTCCCCAAAATAGACTATATTTTAGGCCACAAAGCAAGCCTCAATAAAATACAAAATATTAAAATAATACAAGGTATTTTCTCCGATCACAATGCTATAAAAATGGAAATCAATAACAGGAAGAGCAAGGGAAAAAATCAAATACATGGAAACTGAATACCACGTTACTTAAAGACGAGTGGGTAATAGCGGAAACCAGAGATGAAATAAAAAAATTCCTAGAATCAAATGAGAATGAAAATACATCTTACCAAAATCTTTGGAAAACAGCAAAAGCAGTGCTTACAGGACAATTTACAGCAATAAACACATATATCAAAAAAGACGAAAGGGGAGGACTCCGGCAAGATGGCGGTCTAGGCAGAAGCACCACGCCGTCCCTCCACAACAAAGATCCGAAAAACTAAGCCAAACAGAGAATCAACAATCCTGAAACCCTAGAACATCAAATG
>NW_004444018.1:585134-586249 GCF_000243295.1 Trichechus manatus latirostris
TAAGGAGAACGATGAAAAGGAAATCAGGAAAACAATACCATTTTCAATAGCCCCTAAAAAGATAAAATACTTAGGAATAAATCTGACCAGTGATGTAAAAGACCTATGCAAAGAAGACTACAAAACACTACTGCAAGAAACCCAAAGGGATCTACATAAATGGAAAAACATACCATGTTCATGGATAGGCAGACTCAACATCGTGAAAATGACAACTCTACCTCAAGCAATTTACAAATACAACACAATCCCGATCCAAATACCAACAACATTCTTCAAAGAGATGGAAATACTAATCATTATATGGAAGGGAAGAAGCCCCAAATAGGTAAAGCACTACAGAAGAAGAAGAATAAAGTTGGAGGACTCATACTACCTGACTTCAGAACATACTATATAGCTACTGTACTCAAAACAGCCTGGTACTGGTACAACGACAGATCCATTGACCAATGGAACAGAAGTGAGAACCCAGATGTAAATCCATCCACCTACGGTCATCTGATCTTTGACAAGGGCCCAGAGTCCATCAAATGGGGAAAAGACATTCTTTTTAACAAATGGTGCTGGCAAAACTGGATATCCATCTGCAAAAAAATGAAACAATACCCATATCTCACGCCGTATACCAAAACTACTTCATGGATCAAAGACCTGAATATTATGCCTAAAACTATAAAGTTCATAGAAGAAAAAATAGTACCAACACTACAGGCCTTAATACATGGCATTAACAGGATACAAACCATAACCATCAAGGCACAAACCCCAGAAGATAAGCTAGATAACTGGGATCTTCTAAAAATCAAACACCTATGCTCTTCAAATGACTTCACTAAAAGAGTAAAAAGAGAACCTACAGACTGGGAAAAAATGTATGGACAGTACAAGTCAGAGAAAGGTCTAGTTTCCAAAATCTACAAGAAGGTCCAACACCTCTACAACAAAAAGACAAATAATCCTATTAAAAAATGGGCAAAGGAAATGAACAGACACTTCACCAAAGACGACATTCAAATGGCCAACAGACACGTGAGGAAATGCTCGCGATCACTAGCCATTAGAGAAATGCAAATTAAAACCACAATGAGATACCATCTCACCCCGGCATTACT
>NW_004444018.1:587564-604460 GCF_000243295.1 Trichechus manatus latirostris
GATATTGTTGATGTGTTGTGAGATTGTTAACCATTGTCATAGGGCAACATTTGTAGTAACTGTTAAATGAGAAACTATTTTGTTCTTTAAGCCTTCATCTTAAGTGAGAATAACAGCACAATTGAGCATAGTCAATGTCACTGAGCTGTGCATGTAGAAATTTTTGAATTGGTGTATCTTTGGCTATGTGTATTTTCACAAAAAAAAAGGTTGAGAAGTTAGAGGGTTGATATGTTGTGGGGTTGATAACCAATGTCATAAAACCATATGTGTACTACTATTTCATGAGAAACTATTTGTTCTGTAAGCCTTCATCTGAAGTACAATAAAAAAAAGGAAAAACAAATATTATAGAAGGAATGCAAAAAAAAAATCATAACAGAATACTATGAAAAATTATACTCCAATAAATTTGTAAACCTAGAGGAAATGGACAAATTCTTAGAAACACACTACATACCTAAACTAACACAAACTGTGACAGAAAATCTGAGCAGACCCCTAACAAAAGAAGAGATAGAAGAGGTCACAAAAGAACTCCCAATGAAAAAGAGCCCTGGCCTGGATGCCTTCACTGGAGAATACTACCAAACATTCAGAGAAGACCCCACACCAATACTGCTCAAACTATTTCAGAGAATAGAAAAGGAATGATTACTTCTGAATTCATTCTAGGAAGTCAGTATAACCCTGATACCAAAACTAAGCAAAGACTGTACAAAAATAGAAAATTACTAATATCCCTCACAAATATAGACAAAAAAAATTCTCATCAAAATTCTAGCCAATAAAATTCAATGCATACCAAAAAAAAAAAAAAAAAACAAAATACATCACAATCAAGTGGGATTCATATTAGTTATGAAAGGATGGTTCAACATTAGAAAATCAATCAGTGTAATCTACCACATAAATAAAACAATAGAATCACATGATCATCTCAATCGATGCAGAAAAGGCACTTGATAAAGTCCAATGCCCATTCCTGATAAAAACTCTCAGTAAAATAGTAGTAGAAGGGAAATCACTCAACATAATAAAGGCCATTTATACAAAACCAACAGCCAACGTTATTCTCAATGGAGAGAGATCGAAATCATTCCCCTTGAGAACAGGGACAAGACAAGGATGCCTTTTATCACCACTGGTATTCAACATTTTACTGGAAGTCCTAGCTACAGCAATAAGGCAAGAAAAGAAAATAAACTGCATACAAATTTGTAAGCAAGAAGCCTAAAACTATACCAATTTGAAGATATAATCCTATAATAGAAAATTCCAAAGATTTCACAAGAAAGCTACTGAACTAATAGAATGATTCAGTAAAGTAGCATGATACAAGATCAACATACAAAAATCAGTTAGATTCTTCTACAGCAAAAAAGAGAAATTTGAAAGGGAAACCAGAAAAACAATACCATTTACAATAGTCCCCCATAAGATAAAATAATTAGGAATATATCTAACCAGGGACATAAAAGACCTATACAAAGAATATTACAAAACACTACTGCAAGAAACCAAAAGAGATCTGCATAAATGGAAAAACATATCATGCTCATGGATAGGAAGACTTAACATTGTAAAAATGTCAATACTACTCAAAGCGATCTACAAATATAATGCAATCCTAATCCTAATTCCAGCAACATTCTTTACTGAGATGAAAAAACTAATCACCAATTTATACGGAAAGGAAAGAGGCCCTAGACAAGTAAAACAATATCGAAGAAGAACAAAGTAGAAGGCCTCACAATGCCTGATCTCAGAACCTACTATACAGCCTTGGTTGTCAAAACAGCCTTGTACTGGTACAACGACAGACACGTAGGCCTGCGGAACAGAACTGAGAACCCAGACGTAAATCCGTCCACCTATGGTGAGCTTACGTTTGACAAAGGGCCAAAGACCATTAAATGGGGAAGAGACAGTCTCTTCAACAAATAGTGCTGGTAAAATTGGATGACTATCTGTAAAAAAATGACACAGGACTCATATCTCTCATCATACACAAGAAACTAACTCTAAATAGATCAAAGACCTAAATATAAAACCTAAAACTATAAAGATCATGGAAGAAAAAATAGGGACAACACTAGGGTCCTTAATACATGGCATAAATAGAGGACCAAATATAACTAAAAATGCACACACAGCACAAGATGAACTACATAAATGAGACCTCCTAAAAATTAAACACTTATGACTTCTCCAAAAGAGTAAAAAGAGAAACTACAGACTGGGAAAAAAAATATGGCCATGACATATCCCACAAGGGACTAATCTCTAAAATTTATAGAAAACTTCAACATCTTAACAATAAAAAGGCAAACAACCCAATTAAAAAATGGGCAAAGGATATTAACAGACACTTCACCAAAGAAGACATTCAAGCAGCTAGTAAACATATGAAGTCATGCTTGTGATCATTAGCTATTCGAGGGATGCAAATCAAAACTACAATGAGATACCATCTCACCCCCACATTACTGGCGCTAATCAAAAAACCAGAAAATAATAAATGTTGGTGAGGTTGTGGGGAGTTTGGAACTCTTATACACTATTGGTGGGAATGTAAAATGATATGACCACTTTGGAAAATAATATGGTGCTTCTTCAAAAAGCTAGAAATAGAAATACCATATGATCCAGCAATCCCACTCCTAGGTGTATAACCTAAAGAAATAAGAGCCATGACACGAATAAGCATATGCACACCCATATTCATTGCAGCATTATTCACAATAGCAAAAAGATGGAACAAACCTAAGTACCGATCGACAGATGAATGGATTAACAAACTGCAGTGCATAGACAGAATGTAATATTACACAATGACAAAGAATAATGATGAATCCTCAAAACATCTCACAACATGGATGATTTGTAGGACACTATGCTGAGTGATACAAGTCAATCATAAAAGGACAAATATATGAGACCACTACTATAAAGTAACAACAAAAGGCTTACACACAAGAAAAAGAAAAAAACAAGCAAACAAACATTCTTTGATGGTTACCAGGGATGGGAGGGGGAAGGAGGGAAAATTACCAATTAGATAGAAGACGTGAGGTAATATTGGTGCAGGGAAAGACAATACCTAATATGGGGGGAGTCAGCACAACCTGAGTAAGACAAGAGAGGACACTGAGAGAATGAAGGACTACAGTAACTGCTATAGCTTAGATAATCCTGCAGCAATAGTATTAACAAACAATAACTTACAAATAGACAAATAGGTACATAGATACTCCAAGAGGATGTAAGGGAACACACTTACCGGCAGATATGGGTTTGGTGGTGGATATTCCTACATACGTGACTGTAGGTATGGCTTGTATATAGTACACAAGGGATATAGTCAGAGAAACCTGTTAGACATAACCAAACACCTCGCAGGATGAAGCTTCTAGTCTAGAAGACAGAAGACCATAGACTCAGGGGACATCTACGTCAACTGGCACAGCATACTACATAAAGACAATGTTCTGCATTCTACTGGTGAGTAGCACCTAGGGTTTTAAAAGGTTGTGAGCAGCCATCTAAGATACAACGATTGGTCTCTTCCCATCCAGAGCAAAGGATAGTGAAGAAAACCAAAGATTCAAAGGAGTAATTAATCCAAAGGACCAATGGATCACATGAACCACAGCCTACATGACCCCGAGACCAGAAGTACTAGATGGTGCTCATCTGCAACTACCAACTTCTCTGACTGGGATCACAACAGAGGATCCTGAACAGAGCAGGATAAAATTGTAAACCAAAAAATCAAATTCACAAAAAAGACCAGACTTACTGTTCTGACAGAGACGGGAGGAACCTCTGAGACTATGGCCCTAAGACACCCTTCTGACCTGAAATAGAAGCCATGCCCAGAGATCACCTCCTAGCCAAACAAGAGACAAGCACATAAGATAAAAAATAACACTTGAGAGAAACATACTCCTTAGAAGAATCAATGATATAAGATCAAAAGGGTATGATCTGCCCAAAGCAAAGATGAGAAGGCAGGAAGGGGTAGAAAATCAGGATGAAAGAAAATGGGGAACCCAGGGCAGAAATGAGGATAGTGCTGACACATTGTAGGGAATGAAACCAAGGTCATGAAACACTTTATGTACAAACTATCAAATGGGAAACTGATTTTGCTTTATAAACTTTCATCTAATGCATAATTTTAAAAAAAGAAAAAGGAAATAAACCCATACAAATACAGCCAACTGACTTTTGACAACCGTGTAAAGGCAATTCAATGGAAAAAGGATACTTTTTACAACAAATTGTGTTGAAACCTCCACATACAATAAAATAGGTCTTGATTTAATCTTAATACCTTCTAAAAAATTCACTCAAGATGGATCATAGATTTAAATGTAGAATGTTAAACTATAAAACTTTTAGAAAACAGAAGAAAAATCTTTGTGATCTGGCATTAAGCAAATAGTTCTTAGATATGATACCAAATGCATGATCCATAAAAGAAAAGACTTATAATTTGGCCTTCACTATAATTAAAACTTTTGTTCTATGAAAGACACTGTTAAGGGGATGTAAAGTGAAGCTACAGACTGGGAGAAAACTATTACAAATCACATATCATGTAAAGAATTGGATCAAGAATCTATAAAGAACTTCAAAACTCAACAGTAAGAAAACAAACCAACCATTTTTAAAATAGACAAAAGAACAGAAACTCCATCAAAGAAGATATATAGATGGAAAATAAGCCCAGAAAAGGACATCTTGTTTGATAGAGTGTCAGTAAAAATGAAGGAAACTGTCAAAGAGATGGATTGACATAATAGCCACAACAATGGACTCAAGCATACTGGATGATCATGAGGATGGCACAGGACTGGGCAACATTTTGTTCTGTTATGTTATACATAATGTTGCCATGAGCCAACCTGACCACAACTGTCTTAGTTATCTAGTGCTGCTGTAATAGAAATACTGCAAGTGGATGGCTTTACCAAATAGAATTTATTCTCTCACAGTCTAAGATGCTAGAAGTCCAAATTCAGGGTGCCAGCTCCAGGGGAAGCCTTTCTATCTTGGTCATCTCTGAGGGAAGGTTCTTGTCATCAATTTCCTCTGGTCTAGGAGCTTCTTAGAGCAGGGACCTTGTGTCCAAAAGACATGCTTTGTTCCCATCTCTTCTTGTTGGTGGTATTGAGTTCTCTCTCCCCTCTGCTTGCTTTCCTCTTTCCTATCTCAAAAGAGGTTGACTCAGGATATAACCTAATCCTGTAGATTGAGTCCGGCCTTATTAACATAAATGCCTCTAATCCTGCCTCATTAACATCAGAGAGGTTAGGATTTACCACATATAGGATAATCACATCAGATCACAAAATGGCGGACAACCATACAATACTGGGAATCATGGCCTAGCCAAGTTGACACACATTTTTGGGGGACACAATTCAATCCATAACAGCAACTAACAACAAAAGATGCTTAACATATAAATGGGAGACTATTTTGTCCTGTAAACCTTCATCTTAAGTGAGAATAACAGCACAATTAGAAGAGCGTAGTCAATGTCACTTAAATGTGTATGTAAAAAAAAAATTTTTGAAACGGCGTATCTTTGGCTATGTGTATTTCCACTAAAAAAAAAAAAAATAGTTGAGAATTTAGAGGGTTAAAATGTTGTGGGGTTGTTAACCAATGTCATAAAACAGCACGTGTGTTACTGTTACATGAGAAACTATCTGTTCTGTAAGCCTTCACCTGAAGTACAATAAAATATTTAAAAAAAAAAAAAAAAAGGGAAAAAAAAAAAAAAGATGCTTAACATAATTAGTCATTAGAAAATACAAATGAAAACCACAATGTGACTAGAACGGCTAAAACACAAATTGCTAAAAACACCAAGGGCTGGTGAGGAAGCAGAGCAATTGAAACTCACATACAATGCAATGATGGTGATTCAAAAGAGTACAGCCTCTCTTATAAAGTTAAACATACACTTACCATAAGATGCTGCAATTCCACTCCTACCTATTAACCTAGAAAAATTAAATTTTATATTCAGGCAAAAACCTGTATGCAAATGTTTATAGAAGTATTATTCATAATTTTTCAAAACTAGAAATAACTCAAATGCTTTTCAGTGAGTGAAAGGATAAATAAACTGTGGTGCATTCATACAATGGAATGCTACTCACCAAGAAAAAAGAACAAACTTTTGATACACATTTTTATACAAATAAATTATAGATATATCAAAGTCATTATGCTGAGTGAAAGAAGCTGATCACAGAAGGTCACATACTGTATGATTCCATGAAGACAACCTCAAAAATCAAAACTATACTGACAGGGAACAGACCAGTGGTTGCAAGGGGTTAGGGATGAGAGCAAGGGTGTGACTATAAAGAGTCAGCTCTAGGGAGGTTTTGGGGGTGATGGAACCATTCTGTATCCTGATTGTGGTTGTGGTAGTCCAGATTTATACATGTGTTAAAATTCATAGAACTTTACACTAAAAAGTTAACTTTGTGTATCCTAAAAAAAAAAAAAAAAATACACACACACACACACACACACGCACGCACGCACACACACTGTATATATATATATATTTGCTCATTCTGCAGAGGAAAATGCCCCCAACACAGTCCAACATCAGTTTTCCTCTCTCAAGCAACCTTAAAACCCCAAAAAGTAAACCCACTGCTGTTGAGTTGATTTCCAGCTCATAGTGACCCTATGGGACAGAGTAGAACTGCCCCATAGAGTTTCCAAGGAGCATCTGGTGGATTCGAACTGCCGACCTCATGGTTAGCAGCCATAACTCTTAACCACTACGCCACCAGGGTTTCCAAGCAACCTTAGATAAATGTAAATAAAACTTTTAAGAAATGGTTTCTATACTGTATTACTCCCCAAATTCCAAAAATCCTCTATTAATCACATTTCCTAGGCAGGTAAACTTTTAGAAGATAAGGATATAATTTATGTATCAACTTTTTCTGTGTTTAAAATTATTGTTTCTTTCTATCAGTGTTATTAAGCGTTAAATAACATTTGAAAGGAATACATATGTCATATAATGTTCTTAGAAATGGTACCTGAAACACAATAAGAGCTTAATAAATGCAACAGCTATTTAAAAAAAAATGAATTAACCTTTTGGAAGACCAATTATTATCCAAGGTGTCTGTTTTTCCTTATCACAAAAGATAGGTTTATGAAAAATGCTGTAGGTCCCCACAGAATTCAGTTAAAATCAAACTGCCTCAGTCTAAAATATAAAAAACAAACCAAACTAGTTGCCCATGGAGTCTATTCCAAATCATGGACATCCCATGTATGTCAGAGCAGAACTGTGCTCCATAGGGTTTTAAACAGAAGTGGATCTTCATGCCTTTCTTCTGAGGCACCTCTGGGAGGACTCTCAGCAGTAGAGAACATTAGCTGTTTGCACCACCCAGGGACTCCAGCCTCAGTCTAAGGGGGGCTTAAAACACTTCTCAGAATAGTAATTCAATCTGTCAGCTTTTAAAAAAATCACTTCCTATCTGCTTACAATTGCTACTTATTAAACCCAATGTGATATCTAGACTAAGTTCATGATGCATGGCACGTATTAGATAGTAATGATTTTTGGATACAGGAAAGCCAGCATTTTTCAAACCTATGACCTGGAAGAGAGAGACTTTAAATATCACTAATGATTTTTTTGAGACAGCAGCCTCCCCACTGTGAAGTCCAGGAAGTGGTGTACATCTGCTGTTACATATATTATCTTAATGTTCCAACCATCTGCCTAAGTGAAAATCAGGATCAGGAGATATTAAAATAAGTGTCCTTTCACAGAGGGAGATAAATTAGAATCTAAAACTCCTGAGCTCTTTTTCCAAAATCCAATAACTAGCTTTGTAAGGTCTTTTCTTCTACTGTGGTTGTACTTTGGGTTTCTCACTCAGGTCTCTGAAGTGAGGAATGAGTTTCTGAAAGCTACCAGCATAAACAGGAATTCTCTGAATCAGTGAGCTATCTCCTTAGATTACATTTATCAGTTTATTGGGTTCAGTTAAGCCACATGGCAGCCAGCGTCCTGCCATTTGCTATTGTTTTTGATACGTAACCCAATGTAGGCAGAGAGCTGCATCCAGTCAAATGGCACATCTGATAAGACTTTTGCACCTATGGACATTAGTCTCACCTTTCAAAGGTAAAGGGAGGCAAACTTTTCTATATGATGGCCTAAGCTCCATTGTAGGAGTATATTTTTGCATTCCTGAAATCCTAGAATAGGATGTTTTTGTTTTCTTTTCAAGTCCCTTGATTGAACCTTCTGGCTTAGAATGCATTGCTCTTCCTATAGAGCAATTTTTTGTGGGGGCGGGGGGGAACTGATAAATCAAATGATCAAAAACAAGAAAAATTGAAAACTGGGGATACATATCAATGTGGCAAATGCATAAAGAAAAGTAAGCAACTAACATAGAATTAGGATAGTGGTTACTTGAATAGGGAAAGAGGGATGAGATTGGATGGGGCAAACAAGAAGTCACTGGTAAAGTTTTTCCATCTTAAGTTGAGTGGTATGTATTAACATTATTTCAACTACGCATGATCATTATATATAGTCTCATATAAATAATATATTTCATACTGTAACTTTTTGTTTTTTGCCATCTTAACCATTTTTGAGTGTACCATCAGTGACATTAATTACATTCACCATGTTTTGCTACCATCACCACTATATACTGCAACAGTTTTTTTTTAAAAAGAAAGGGAAAAATATCCACACAGGGACAAAAAAGTTTTTATATTGATTATCCAGTTTTTGCCAAACACTTCAGTGATAACTTCTCATTTACTACTCACAACAAATCTGTGTAGTTGAAATCAATATTCTCAATTTTCAGATAATGAAATCTGAGTTTGGCTGAGCATCCATAACATACTTAAGAGCATATACTTAGCAAGGGGAAAAACTGGGTTGAAACCCCACTCTGTCCAATTCCAAAGCGCATTTGGTTTCCACTACAGCAGTCAGCCTTTGTCAAACATTCTTATTGCTCAATATCCTTCAAAACCAGGTTAAAATTCTAACAGTAGAAATGCAAACCGTTTCCTAGATTTACTAATCTACCTTGTTTGTGCTGATGTGATATCTGAACTATTCTAGTGGTTGAGTTGTCATTGTTGATACTGTCCTGATATGGATTCCATCTGTCACATAGCTCTTCAGGCTTACTTTGTATGCTAAACCACAACTTGTACTAAATTTAAACCCAACACATGTCTTCCTCCTGGACTTGATCATAAGGGAACAGGGCTCCAGCCACTGCCCTTCAACTGTGCTGTTGTCTTTACCAGGCTTAGACCTCAGGACGTAATCTTGTACTTCACGTGTGCTCTAAATGCATCCCTGGTTGGCTTACATATCTGATTGTTATCTCTGGCAAAACTTAGTCTAGTTTTTAGTCCTGACCCACCTATGTCTTCCACATCTTATGGGATGAAAGAAACTAACAAGTGGTAGAATACCTGAAGAGCATACTCAGTTTGTACCTGAAATTGTGCCAGGTGCTAAGTACACAGAGACAAGTAACACCTGACCCTTCCCCTCTAGGTGATTGTATTAAGATGGAGAGGGCATACATAGAAAATCTAAGATACAATATAAAGAGAGAAACGTAAGTTGATATTTACAGACAATGTTGCATGAGAATGAGTAAGATTTACTCTTACTCAGGGCAGTCAAGAAAATATAGTAGGCTATGACACATATACGGAATCAACTAAGACAGAGAAGTGGATAAAGGACGTCCAACCCGAAATTCCTGATCTCACAGAATGTTTCCAGTTAGTTGGCTACACTTGTTTTTTTAGTGAGTTCTTTGCAGAATAGCATAATCGATCTTCATGCCCAAATCTTTAATGGCTCTCCAGAACATAAATGAATAGAAGTATTGAGTGTAAAAAAAAAAAAAAAAAAAAACTCTTCAAGAGCAATACTGGCATTGCTGTAATTCTGGAGCTCTTATTGAATAGTACTAACTGTTTTCATACTGGAGGTTTATTTTGTATATATACAAAGTATTTAGCACTTACTCAGTGTCAGGCACCAGTTTTAAGCACTTTATATATTCTGTGCTTCATCAGTTCTAAGATGCACTTTATTCACAATTTAGCAACCTCTGATATTAGAATATGCCTTAGACTTGATTGTGTATAATAATTTAATTGGCAGCATTTTTTTCTTTCTTAAAAAAAAAACCAAACCAACTGCCACAAAGAATATTCCCACGCATGGCAAACGCATATGTTGCAGAGTAGCACTGATCCATCAAGTTTTCAAGGTTGTGGGACGCAGATGTCCAGGTCTTTCTTTCCAGGCACCTCTGGGTGGTTTTGAATCACCATTCTTTGAGTTAGTAGCTGAGCTCTTAATGATTTGCACCTCCAGGGAACTTTTCTCTTTCTTACCAGAACATGAGGAAATGCTCTCGATCACTAGCATTAGAGAATGCAAATCAAAAACCACAATGAGATACCATCTCACCCGACGTGACTGGCACACATCAAAAAAACAGAAAATAAAAAATATTGGAGAGGCTGTGGGGAGACTGGAACTCTTATTCACTGCTGGTGGGAATGCAAAATGGTACAACCATTTTGGAAAACAAAATGGTGCTTCCTTAAAAAGCTAGAAATAGAAATACCATATGATCCAACAATCCCATTCCTAGGAATATATCCTAGAGAAATTAGAGCCATAATACGAATAGACGTATGCACATCCATGTTCATTGCAGCACTGCTCACAACAGCAAAAAGACAGAAACAACCTAGGTGTCCATCAACAGGTGAATGGATACACAAACTATGGTAAACAATACAATAGAATAATATGCAATGATAAAGAACAGTGATGAATCTGTGAAGCATCTCAGAACATGGATGAATCTGGAGGGTATTATGCTGAGTAAAATATGTCAGTCACAAAAGGACAAATATTGTATGAGACCACTACTATAAAAACTCATGAAAAGGTTTACACACAAAAAGAAACAATCTTTGATGGTTACTAGGTAGGGGAGGGGTGATGATGGAAAAACACTAAATAGACAATAGATAAGTGGTAACTTTGGTGAAGGGTAAGATAGTACACAATACTGGGGAAACCAGCACAACTTAACCAAGGAAAGGTCATGAAAGCACTGTAGACACGTCCAAACTCCCTGAGGAACCAAATGACTGGGCTGAGGGCTGGGCGACCATGGTCTCGGGGAACATCTAGCTTAATTGGCATAACATAGTTTATAAAGAAAATGTTCTACATTCTACTTTGGTGAGAAGTGTCTGGGGTCTTAAAAGCTTGTGATCAGCCATCTAAGATGCTGCACTGATCTCACCCCATCTGGAGCAAGGGAGAATGAAGAAAATCAAAGACACAAGGGAAAGATTAGTCCAAGGGACTAATGGAGCACAGCCTCTACCAGACTGAGTCCAGCACAACTAGATGGTACCTGGCTACCACCACAAACTGCTCTGTCAGGGATCACAATAGAGGGTCCCAGACAGAGCTGGAGAAAAATGTAGAACAAAATTCTAACTCACAAAAATAAAAAATATAAAGACCATACTTACTGGTCTGACAGAGACTGGAGAAACCCCAAGAGTATGGCCCCCAGACACCCTTTTAGCTCAGTAATGAAGTCACTCCTGAAGTTCACCCGTCAGCCAAAGATTAGACAGGCCCATAAAACAAAATGAGACTAAATGGGCACACCAGCCCAGGGGGCAAGGACTAGAAGACAGGAGGAGACAGGAAAGCTGGTAATAGGGAACCCAAGGTCAGTAAGGGGAGAGTATTGACGTGTAGTGGGGTTGGCAATCCATGTCACAAAACAATATGTGTACTAATTGTTTAATGAGAAGTCAGTTTGTTCTGTAAACCTTCATCTAAAGACAATAAAAAATATATATATTTGGTAACTCTTGTATGTTATTGCAGAAAGCATTTAAGTAAAAGCTTAACCACAAGAGTTAAAAATAACTGTACCTTTAGGAGTGAAATGGTTTTAGATTTTATCTCCTTAAGTATAGTATCGGTTTGCTTAAAAGAATTAATAAACAATGTTACTGACAAACATACACTCATTTCATGGAGACAAAATTGTAATTGAATTGATAGGTAATGACCTTTTAAATCATAAAAATAAAGATCGAATGGATTCTTGCATGAACCTTAGGCAGAATTTCTCTACCTTAGTCATATTACTATTGATATGCTGTCATACTGATATTAATACTCCTGTAGATGCTACATCAATAAGGTATTAACAAAGTTTTCATATTTGCTGTTCTTAGGATAAATTTTTAGAAAATATAATAAAAAGGCATAGCCCTCTGCTAACAATATAAAATAAAGCTATTCTATGTGCATTCAACCATTCAATAAATATTTATTGAACACCAACACAGGAATTCTAATACAATATCAAGCCTTTTCTTGAAATATTTCCATAATAAAAAAAACCCAAAATATATAGTATCAGCTAAGTACATGTAATTAATATGTCATGTTCACATTTATACATTTCAGCCATCTATAGGTCAGGCTTTCTAAGCATTAGTAAAATATACAGTTCAATATAAAAAGTGATAAAAGGTACTCTCCCCCCAAAACATTCCATAACCAGCTAAAATACTCATGATGTTAGCCAAAAGAGTGAGTGAGAAGAGAGCACCATCTAAAAAAAAAAAAAAAGATGAATATCTGCAGATATATTATTTTGGAAACTGTTTCATCTACAATATATCTCTCTGGAGGTTCACAACCACTCTGTGAGACTGAGAAGATATTATTATTATCGTACTCATTTTAAAGACAGACAAATGGAATTTCAAAGACATTCATTGATCTGCCTAAGATAATTGTACATCTAGTTAGTGGAAAAAAAGGGCCTTTTGTTCCAAACACTATTTTCATTCATTTCTTGTGTAATAATAATAAAAAATATATATGTTCTTGTTTTTATTTTCCCTCATTTCTTAAAGATGTACTTTATTTAGTTGTTTGGTTTTAGTTGTGGTAAATATATATGCAACAATTTGCCATTCCAACTTTCTTCACATGTATAATTTGGTGTCATTAATTGTGTTCATCATGTTGTACATCTATCACTATTATCCATTTCAAAATTTCTCCATCACCTTTAACAGTAGATCCAGTTTTTGTTTTTGTTTTTTTTGGAAGGGGAAGGTGACAGAAGCTCAGTGTCCCCTCCTTACATTCCTGTTTAAAGGGAGATATTCCTATAGTTGTGCTTCTCCCATGGAATTGAATGTCAGAACCACCTGGGTCATTAAACCTCGGTGGAGCTCTGGAGTCTACCTACCATTGCCATCAAGTCAATTCCGACTTACAGTGAACTTATAGGACAGAGTAGAACATCTCCATAGAATTTCCAAGGGTATAAATCTCTATGGAAGAAGACTACCACATCTTTTCCCTGCAGAGCGGCTGGTGAGTTCAAAACATTGAACTTTCGGTTAGCAGCCAAGCCCTTAACAACTGTGCCACCAGTGCTCCTTACCAGGCAATTCTGACATAGGTAGTTCAAGTTCTGTTGTTGCTGTTGTTAGGTGCTGTTGAGTTGGTTCAGACTCATAGCAACCCAGTGTACAACAGAACGAACCACTGCTCAGTCCTGCGCCATGTTGACAATCACTGATATGTTTGAGCCTATCATTGCAGCCACTATGTCAATCCATCTTGTTGAGGGTCTTCCTCTTTTTCATTTACACTCTACTTTCCCAAGGATGATGTCCTTCTTCAGGGAATGGTCCCTCCTGATAAAGTACTTAAGACAAAGTCTCATCATCCTCTCTTCTGAGGTGCATTCTGGCTGTACTTCTTCCAAGACAGATTTGTTCATTCTTCTGGCAGGCCATGGTGTATTCAATATTATTTGCCAACGTCATAATTCAAAGGACTCAATTCTTCTTCTGTCTTCCTTTTTCATTGTCTAGTTTTTGCATGCATATGAGATGATTGAAAATACCATGACTTGGTTCAAGTACACCTTAGTCCTCAAAATGACATCTTTGCTTTTGAACACCTTAAAGAGATCTTTTGCAGCAGATTTGTCCAGTGCAATGCAAAGTTTGATTTCTTGACGGCTGCTTCCATGGGTGTTGATTGTGGATCCAAGTAAAATGAAATCCTTGACAACTTCAATCTTTTCTCCCTTTATCATGATGATACTTACTAGCCCAGTTGTGAGGATTTTTTGTTTCCTTTATGTTAAGGTGTAATCCATGCTGAAGGCTGTAGTCTTTGATTTTCATCAGTAAGTGCTTCAAGTCCTCTTCACTTTCAGCAAGCAAGATTGTGTCATCTGCACACCACAGGCTGTTAATGAGTCTTCCTCCAATCCTGGCACTGTATTCTTCTTCATATAGTCCAGGTTCTGGGATTATTTGCTCAGCATGCAGATTGAATAAGTATGATGAAAGGATGCAACCTTGGCAGACACCTTTCCTGATTTTAAACCATGCAGTATTCCCTTTTCCTTTTCAAATGACTGCCTCATGGTCTATGTACAGGATCTGCCTGAACACAATTAAGTGTTCTGGAATTCCCATTCTTCACAATGTTATCCATAATTTGTTATGATCCACACAGTCGAATGCCTTTGCATAGACAATAAAACACAGGTAAACATCCTTCTGGTATTTTATGCTTTCAATCAAGAGCTGTCTGACATCAGCAGTGTTATCCCTCATCTCACATTCTCTTCTGAATCTGGATTGAATTTCTGTCAATGTACTGCTTCAACTGTTTTTGAATGAGCTTCAGCAAAATTTCACTTGTGTGTGATTTTAATGATATTGTTTTATAACTTTCACATTCTGTTGAATCTTCTTTCTTTGGAATGGGCACATATATGTATCTCTTCCAGCCAGTAGGCAAGGTAGTTCTCTTCCAAATTTCTTGGCATAGACCAGTGAGCACTTCCAGCATTGCATCTGTTTGTTGGAACATCTCAGGTGGTATACTGCCAATTCCTGGAGACTTGTTTTTCACCAAAACCTTTAGTGGAAGCTTGAACCTCTTCCTTCAGTACCATTGGTTCTTCATCAAATACTACATCCTGAAATGGCTGAATGTCAATCAATTCTTTTTGGTACAATGACTCTGTATTCCTTCCACCTTCTTTTGATGCTTCTTGTGTCCTTCAATATTTTGCCCATAGAATTCTTCAATTCTATTACTTCATAAACACTGCCTTTAATGAATAATATTTAATACATTAAAATTAATGAATCCATTAGATTATATTCCTCAGATTCAAAAAAATTCTTCAGAATGGAGGGAAATAGAGAAAATGTAGTAGACAGGACTGAAAGAAGAGGAAAATCTGTAAAAAGTAGAAGCCAGCAGTACGATAAATTTCACTGACTGTATAAATATGCCTTCTACCATCCCTGCCATTGGGGCATACTTTTTTTTTCCCCATACAAAAACTTATATATACATTGCTTTGTGACTCTAATTGCTCTCCCCATACTGTAACAGCACACTCCTCCTTTTCACCACTGATTCCCCATCTCCATTCTACCAGCTCCTAACCCTCTCTGCCTTCCCATCTCACCTCTGGACAGAAGCTGCCCATTTAGTTTCTTGTATCTACTTGAGCTAAGAGGCACACTCCTCACAAGTATCGCTTTATGTCCCACAGTCCAGTCCAATCGCTGTCTGAAGAGGTGGCCTCAGAAATTGTTTTAGTTCTGGGCTGATAGAGAATCCAGTGGTCATGCTCTCCAGGGTTCCTCCAGTTCCTCCTAGAATTTGAGTTCTGCATCCCATCTTTCTACTGCTCCATACGGGACTCTCCGTTGTGTTCCCTGTCAGGGCGGTCATTGGTGGTAGCTGGGCACCATCTAGTTCTTCTGGTCTCAGGCTGATGAAGTCCCTGTTTTATGTGGCCCTTTTTGTCTCTTGGGCTACTACTTTCCTTGTGTCTTTGGTGTTCTTCATTCTCCTTTACTCCAGGTGGATTGGGACCAACTGATGCATCTTAGATGGCTGCTTGCAAGCTTTTAAGACCCCAGATGTCCCTCACCGAAGTAGGATGCAGAACATTCTCTTAATAAGCTTTGTTATGCCAATTGACCTAGATGTCCCCTGAAAGCATGGTCCCCAGACCTCTACCCCTGCTACTCTGTCCCTCAAAGTGTTTGATTGTATTTAGCAAACTTCTTAGCTTTGGTTTAGTCCAGTTGTGCTGACTTCGCCTGTAGTGTGTGCTGGCCTTCCCTACACCAAAGATGATTCTCATCTACTATCTAGTTAGTAAATAACCCTCACCCTCCCTCCCCACCCTCGTTACCATTAAAGAATGGTCTCTTGGTCTCTTCTGTGTCTAAAACTTTTCTTGAGTTCTTATAATAGTGGTCTTATACAATATTTGTCCTTCTGTGACTGACTAAATTCACTCAGCATAATGACCTCCAGCTTCCTCCATGTTATGCTTCATGGCTTCATCGTTGTTCTTTATCGTTGCGTAGTATTCCATTGTGTGGCTACACCATAATTTGTTTATCCATTCATCCATTAATGGGCACCTAGGTTGTTTCCATCTTTTTGCTATTGTGAACAGTACTACAAAGAACATGAGTGTGAGTATATCTATTCGTGTGACAGCTCTTATTTCTCTAGGATATATTCCAAGGAGTGGGACAGCTGCATCGTATGGTACTTCTCTTTCTAGCTTTTTAAGGAAGTGCCCAATCTATTTCCAAAGTGGTTGTACCATTTTACATTCCCACGAACAGTGTATAAGTGTTCCAGTCACTCCAACCTCTCCAGCATTTACTATTTTGTGTGTTTTTTTTTTTTTTTTTTTTTTT
>NW_004444018.1:604963-606100 GCF_000243295.1 Trichechus manatus latirostris
TGGGTCTTGTTTCAGTTTTTTGCAGATGGATATCCAGTTATGCCAGCACCATTTGTTAAAGAGACTGTCTTTTCCCCAATTAACGGACTTTGGGACTTTGTCAAATATCAGCTAATCACAGATGGATGAACTTATGTCTAGATTCTCAATTCTGTCCCTTCAGTCTATATATCTAGTTGTTGTACCAGTACCAGGCTGTTTTGACTACTATGGTGGTTCTAAAATCTGGTAGTGTGAGGCCTCCCACCTTGTTCTTCTTCTTGAATAATGCTTTACTTATCCAGGGCCTCTTCCCTTTCATATGAAGTTGGTGATTTTTTTTCCATCTCATTAAAAACTGCCAGTAGAATTTGGATTGGGATTGCATTGTATCTGTAGATCACTTTGGGTAGAATTGACATTTTCACAATGTTGAGTCTACCTATCCATGAGCAAGGTACGTTTTTTCCGTTATGGCGGTCTCTTTGGGTTTCTTGCACTAGTGTCTTGTAGTTTTCATTGTATAGATCTTTTATGTCTCTGGTTAGATTTAGTCCTAAGTAATTTTACCTTCTTGGGGGCTATTGTAAATGGTATTGATTTGCTGATTTCCTCTTCAAAGTTCTCTGTTGGTGTGAAAGACTCCAACTGATTTTTGTATGTTTATCTTGTATCCTGAAACTTTGCTGAAATTTTCTAATGGTTCCAGTAGTTTTCTTGTGGATTCTTTGGGGTTTTCTGTGCATAAGATCATATCATCTGCAAATAGAGATAATTTGACTTGTGCCCTACCAATTTGAATGCCCTTTATTGCTTTTTCTGGCTTAACTGATCTGGCTAGGACCTCAGGCACAATGTCGAATAAGAGTGGTGTTAAAGGGCATCCTTGTCTGGTTTCTGTTCTCAAGGGGAATGCTTTCAAAGTTTCTCCATTTAGGATGATATTGGCTGTTGGCTTTGTATAAACGCCGTTAATTATACTGAGGAATTTCCCTTCTATTCCTATTTTGCTGGTAGTTTTTATCATGAATGGGTGTTGGACTTTGTCAAATGCCTTTTCTGCATCGATTGATAAGATTACGTGGTTCTTGTCTTTTGTTTTATTTATGTGATGGATTACATTGATTGTTTTTCTAATGTTGAACCATCCCTGCATAC
>NW_004444018.1:609013-627334 GCF_000243295.1 Trichechus manatus latirostris
TAATTTCCTGAAGAGTTCAGTATATTAATCTTTTGTATTCTGCCTCCAGTAATTCCAAGAAATTTTCCTCCTCTGGAAAATTTCTAGATTGTTTATTTTGGGAGCTTGCTGAAGCCATCATGGATTGCCTCTTTATGTGATGTGATATTGACTGTTGTCTCCAAGCCATCAATAAGTTATTATATTTATTTATTTTATGTTTGCTTACTGTGTCCTAACTTCATATTTTGTTGTGATATGCCCAAATAGGCTGCTCGTACGAGCTAATTTGATTATTGGCACCTTTGAAGCTCTAATGTCCTGTCACCAGGTGGTTAGATCTGTTACTAGGTATATGAGCTCAAGAGTCCACCCACTCCTCCTGTATGGATTCGGCTTAGGTGCTCAGGTAGATAGCCACCAAGTGTGTGGTGTAGGCTCTCACTTACAGTCCTAGAGAGGCGTGGGTGATTGGTGTAGGCACAGGCATCAGGCTGCAACAGGGGGACACACTCTGAGCAAGGCAGGGGGTTGACGGCCACCCCCGAGTGTCCAGGAGGAAGGCTTGCGCCTGTTCCCTAGAGCACGTAGGTGGGTGGGTTTTGCAGCTAAACTATGAGCACTTAATGCTGTTGGCTGTAGGGAGTGGGGGGCACCTCTTATTCATGGCCCCTCTCGCAGGTGGCTAGATGGTGTGGGTGGAGCCACCAGTCCTCAGACTCCTGATGTGGGTAGGTGAAGACCCTGCCTAATGGGCAGAGTAGTGTCAAATGTCAACAACCTGCCAATTCACAGCTGAAATAGTTGAAGTCAGAGTTCCAGTATATACTCTGTTGTACTGTGGTAATGAGGGCCTACGCTGTTGAGATGGGCCCACACAAGTCTGTGCAGGGAGAAAGCAAAGTCCATGGATCCCTTATGCTTGTGCCTAGGCAAAGGAGCTGTGCCTACCCTGGGTTCCTGGCTTAGGGGAGCTGGCTCTTTATTTTTTCCCGTTTGTTAATTTGTTCACTCTCCAAGGCAGAGAGAATGCCTCCGGGCATGTGACGGATCTTAGTTTTGTCCCAGCGACTCTGCAATCGCTGAAGCCAGTCCGGGACCCACTGCAGAGCAGGGAGCAGGGAGTTAAATGGGAGAGAGTTTTTTCCCTAAGGTGGGTGTTTTTGATCCCCGTGGTAAGCCATACACAAGTACTTATCTTTTGCCAATGAGGGCTGCTTCTCACTGCTTCTGGGTGGCCATGTAGACTCTCTGGTGGTGGGTCTCTCCCAGGGCAGAAAATGTGCCTCCCAAGCACTGCTGCTTGCCTGCCTAACCACTCACCCCCGAGTTGCTCAGGCCTGAAGGGCTCAAGCTCTTGCTGGCTGAGGTCTGGCAACTCCTTGCTGCTTCCAAACTGTCTCTCACTCCACCTGCCACTCAGTCCAGTTCCTCAACTCTGCCTTTGATGTTTAGGGGTCCCAGATTGCCATATATAATTGAATCACTTGTTTTTCTGGGTCTTTGTTGTAAGAGGGTCCACCGGAAGCTTCTGACTACTCCGCCATCTTGGTCCGCCCCCCTGGGCATACTTTTAGGACTATATTTATACTCAGCCATCCATTTGAAATTATAAACCTAATTTTCCTCTAGTTGTTTTTGTGGTAATGCCAAGTGCGTAAGCAAATTTCTATTGATTTTCTTAGTAATAACCCTATGTCGGGAGTCCCTGGGTGGCTCAAACAGTTAAGCACTAGACTACTAGTCAAATGGTTGGTGGTCTGAACTCACCTAGATGATCTTTGGAACACTGTCCAGGAGACCTGCTTCTGAAAAGTTACACTGTTGGGCACCATTGAAGAAGTGGTACTCTGTACACATGGGGTCACAATGAGTCAGAATCAACTTGATGGCAATTGTCTTGGTTATCTAGTGCTGCTAAACAGAAATACCACAAGTGGATGGCTTCAAAGAAGAGAAATTTATTCTCCCACAGTCCAGTAGGTTAGAAGTCTGAATTCAGGGTGCCAGCTACAGGGGAAGGCTTTCTGTCTCTGTCAGCTCTGGAGGAAGGTCCTTGTCATCACTCTTCTCCAGTGGAGGAGCTTCTTCTCAGTGCAGGGACCCCAGGCCCAAAGGACAAGCTATTTTCCTGGCACTTGTTTCTTGGAGGTATGAGATCCCCCTGTCTCTCTGGTCACTTCTCTCTTTTATATATCAAAAGAGATTGGCTTAAGACACAATCTAATCTTGTAGATTGAGTCTTGAATCACTAACATAACTGCCACTAATCCCATCACATTAGTATCGTAGAGACAGGATTTACAACACATAGGAGAATCACATCAGATGACAAATGGTGGACAATCACATAATACAGGGAATCATGGCAGAGCCAAGCTGACAGGTATTTTTAGGGGAGAGAATTCAATCCATGACCACGTTAGTTTTATCTTAAGTATGTATCATACTAAGCCTTGAAAACATGAGCATCTCCTCCATTCTATATATCAGAAGCTTTTTGCCTAGATTACTTGGTAGTCCTAGAAATTTTCTAGTGATTTTTTTTTCTTTCACTGAGAGGTTATACAATAACAGCAGGCCAAACTCATAAAGTTCACTTAACAGCCCACTCAGCGGAAAGGAGGAAAAAAGGGATAAAGTAGTTAAAAGAAGTTATTAGCTAGAAAATAAGAATAAAATTTTACATTTATATAGTGTTTTGGAGTGCTCCCAAGGTGCTTTCACATACATCATCTTACTTGACTTAAATCTGAAAGCCAGGCAGCAAGAGCTGTGGTTGTATCCTGTGTAGTGGGAACTCAAAATTCAACAACATTAAGTGATAGGTCCAAGTCCACAGACTCAGAAACAGCACAAGAGCACAGATTATCTGACACATAAACTACAAAGCTTTCCAACAGAGTATGCATAAAATACTGAAACAGTTTTACATCTCTCTATACTTTTTTTTTTTTTTTTTTTGCTTTGTTTGGCAGCTTTTGTCTATGGATAAAATACTGAAACACATAGGAAGCATCAAAAGAGGATGGAAGGAGTCACTGAACCAAAAAGGAATTGGGTGATGCTCAATCTTTAAGGAGGTGAAAGATGATCAAGAACCGACGGTATTGATGGAAGAAGCCGAAGCTGCACTGAGGACATTGGTGAAAAACAAGGCTCCAGGAATTGACTGAATACCAACTGAGATGTTTCAACAAATAGATGCAACACTGGTAGCACTCATATGTCTGTGCCAAGAAATGTGGAAGAGAGTTACCTGGCCAACTGACTGGAAGAGATCCATATCCGAGGCCATTCCAAAGAAATGTGATCCAACAGAATGCGGAAATTATAGAACAATATCATTAAAATCACACACAAGTAAAATTTTGCTGAAGATCATGCAAAAACAGTTAAAGTAGTACATCGATAGGGAACTGCTAGAAATTCAAGTCAGACTCAGAAGAGGATGTGGAATGAGGGATAGCATTGTTGATGTCAGATGGATCTTGGTTGAAAGCAGAGAATACCAGAAAGATATTTAGTTGTGTTTTATCGACTATACAAAGAAATTTGTATGTGTGGATCATAACAAATTATGGATAACATTGTGAAGAATGGAAATTCCAGAACACTTAATTGTGTTCAAGCAGATCCTGTACATAGACCATGAGGCAGTCATTTGAAAGGGAAAAGGGGATACTGCATGGTTTAAAATAAGGAAAGGTTTTTGCCAGGGTTGCATCCTTTCATCATACTAATTCAATCTGCATGCTGAGCAAATGATTCGAGAACCTGGACTATATGAAGAGGAATACAGTGTCAGCATTGGAGGAAGACTCATTAACATCCTGTGATGTGCAGATGACACAATCTTGCTTGCCGAAAGTGAAGAGGACTTGAAGCACTTACTGATGAAGATTAAAGACTATACACAACCTTCAGCACGGATTACACTTCAACACAAAGAAAAAAAAAATCCTTACAACTGGCTCCTTAAGCAACATGATAAACGGAGAAAAGATTGAAGTTGTCAAAGATTTCACTTTACTTGGATCCACAATCAACATCCATGGAAGCAGCCGTCAAGAAATCAAAGGACGCATTGCATTGGACAAATCTGCTGCAAAAGACCTCTATAAAGTGTTCAAAGCATTTTGAGGACTAAGGTGTACCTGACCCAAGCCGTGGTATGTTCAATTGCTTCATATGCATGAGAAATCTGAACAATGAGTAAGGAAGATCGTAGAAGAATTGATACATTTGAATTATGGTTTTGGTGAAGAATATTGAATATACCATAGACTGCCAGAAGACCTAACAAATCTGTCTTGGAAGAAGTAAAGCCAGAATTTTCCTTAGAAGGGAGGATGGCAAGACTTCATCTCACTTTGGACATGTTATCAGGAGGGACCAGTCTCTGGAGAAGGACATCATGCTTGATAAAGTAGAGGATCAGTAAAAAAGAGAAATAGAAAATAAGATGTACATTGATACAGTGGCTGCAACAATAGCCTCAAACATAACAATGACCGTTAGGAGGGTGCACGATCAGGCAGTGTTTCCTTCTGTTGTAGTAAAGCTATCAGTCAGAACAGACTCCATGCTATCTAACAACAACTACAACATTCCTTCCATTGCCATACAATGTCTATGTTCCCCAAAGCATTGCCCTAGGCCCTCTGCTCTTATTTTTCTGTGAGTTACCTCATCCAAATATTCTTTTCAAGATTAACTCCCTTATTACTAATATTACCCAAATATATTTCTCCAGCTCCTTCCATATAATCGTATATCCAACTATGTCCTGAATATTTCTCCTTAGATATTATACAACTGTGTCTCATGTATTCCTTTCATTTCTACATTTTTTCTCTTTATTTACTTATTTTTTTCATGGCATGTGTTTTCAGTATTGGAATCCTGCTTACTAATTGACTGTATTTAAATTTTTGGTTGGTAATATGGACTTGGAGAAATATGATCTGGTAATACAAGCCACCTGTAAGGTGAGTGTCACTATGGTGCCATTGATCTGTGGAATGACAATATACCAATGAGAGCTACACGGATAATTTATTGTGTGCTCCTTTTCATTAAAGCTACATGGGGAACCTCTGGTTTTCCAAATATGACATAGAAAATACAAAACAAACCCATCAGGGTTTCCTGACTATCACTCAGGAAAGCCATAATTATGCCTGCAAGCCTCATCTCTCAGAAATAAAGGAAAAAATTCTAAAATTTTCAAAACTAACACATCCAGGAAACATCACCTAATAGAATGCATTTCAAAAGGGACTAACCTTGATGCTAGATGCATTAGAACAGGAATAACACCTTACCTCTGAGGTCCAGAGGCATAAAAAGCTACTGGTATACTGTTAATCCAATAGTAAAGAAAGTGTTATTATGGGTGAAACTGAACTCATCATATACCCTAATACTGTTTTTCCTCTTATATCCTTCCCCTCTTAGTGAATGGTATCGCCATGAACTCAGTTGCCCAACTTGAAAGTCTAGAAGTCATCTTAGATTCTTTTCACTCACTGCCCACTTGCCATCCAAATACGTAGATCAGAATTCTGGTGGGCTTAACCTCTGTAATATGTCCATCACTTCCCTTTCTTCTCTATCTGTACTGCCACTGCCTTCTTTCATCCCTTTATTTTATCTTTACTGGATTACAATAACAGCTTCCTAAGCAATCTCTCTTTAGCGTCTCTAATTCCTGCTGCTTATAACTACCAAAATTATGTTCAGAAGTCAAATCTGATCATATGGATTGATGCGTTCATGAAGGATTTTCCAGTACTTACAGGGTCAAGTTTAACCATTAATTATATGATTTCTCATGATTTTGCTTGTAATCGATGTCTGTCTTCTGACTTATACTACCACCCACCTACTCTTTAGCCATAGGCAACCTTCATTTGAGCCATATTGAACTCAATCATATCATGTGGTTTCTGTCTCCCAAACTGCCTAGAATATCTTTATTTCCAAGCTAATCAAAAGGACGGCCATTAGAAACCACCAGCCTCTCCTTGGAAACAATATGGGGCAGTTCTACTCTGTCCTATAGGGTTGCTATGTGTCAGAATTGATTTGACAGCAACGGGTCCATTCCTTTTACATAGTCAATTTAGCTATCTTTTCCCCCAGAACTCAGCTCAGACTCCACATTATTCAGAAAACATTTCTTGGTAAATCTAATCACAGTTTAATTTATATGCTCCTTCTCTGTATTCCCATTTACCAAGTCATAAGATGCTCACAGTATTTGATTTTTTTTTTATCCTAAAAAATTCTGAAATATGGGACGGTTTACAAACATAATATATCATTGGCACATTCTAGGAAAACATCTGATTTTCATACTTTTAACTTCCGTAAGACGTCTACACTTGTTGCAGAACAACAACCCCAAATCACCTCTTTTATTCAAATTTTGACGTTTGTACATTAGCTGAGGGATTAACATTTTGAACTATAGCTTTGCTCTAGAAAACTGTCAAATTTGGTAGTGTTGCCATCTTTTTTTTTCTCTTCAGCAGTATTTGTGTAAATTATTTGATGTATCATTGAATGATATGTTTATTTTATAAATAATTTTAGAATTGGTGGAAAAGAGAAAGTGAAATTGCTGATACAAATAAGAGACATTGGTACCATAAACGTAATAAAATTGACAAAGAGGAAGAAAGCAGGGAATCTTTAGTTTCAGTTCATCACTCACTGGAATTAAACTAGTCAACAGTGTTTTACTGTAAATAAAAGAACAAAATTTTTCTGTGAAGAACTGTTAGAAACATACTGGCTTAAAGGAAGTGTGGTTATGAATTTTATAAATTTTTTAGCTTTTGGGAATGGACTTTCTCTCATATCTTGTAAATGTATTGTGCAAATTTCATACATCTCACTTTCATAGACGTGTCTAAGAATGCATTCTATTTGACTTCATGTGCCTATTTGTATTTGTGAAAAATTGGAAGCAATCTAGATATGCATCAATAGAAGGGAGGAAATTAATTGATGTCACAATCAATAGGTAGAATATTGTGAAGCCATTAAATAATAATTGTGAAGGCTATGTAACAACCTAAAAACTTGATTATAATTTAGCACTAAATTACATGAAAATTAAAAATTATGTATCAACCACTCTCAGTAAAGGACAGAACATCTAGAAAGAAATCAACAAAGATACAGAAGATGTAAAGGACACAATCAGCCAACTCGACCTCATAAACATATATAGGACACTCCACCCAACAACTGCAAAGTACAAATTCTTTAATTCTTTTCCAACCCACATGGAATGTTCTTTCAAAATAGACCACATCTCAGGCCACAGAGCAACCATCAACAACAGTCAAAATGTTGAGATAACATGAAGTATCTTCTCTGACCACGATGTCATCAAAGTAGGAATTAACAATAGGAAGATCGAGGAAAAAAAATTAATTACATGGAAACTGAATAACACCTGATTTAAAAACCACTGAGTATAGAAAAAATCAGAGATGGAATTAAAAAATTCTTAGAATCGAACAAGAATGAAAACACATCATATCAAAACCTTTGAGACACAGCAAAGGCAGTGCTCAGAGGTTAATTTACAACAAAAAATGCACACATCAAAAAAGAAGAAAGGGACAAAGTCAAAACATTAGCTACACAACTCAAACAAATAGAAAGAGAACAGCAAAAGAAGTCCACAGCCACCATAAGAAATGAAATAATAAAGATAAGAGCAGAAATAAATGAAATAAAGAATAGAAAAACAATAGAATCAACAAAACCAAAAGTTCATTCTTTGAAAGGATCAACAAAATCAACAAACCACTGGCCAGACAGACAAAAGAAAAACAGGAGAGGACGCAAATAACCCAAATAAGAAATGAAATGGGAGACGTTATGACGGACCCAACTGAAATAAAAAGGATCATAACACAGTATTATGAAAAACTGTATTCCAACAAATTTGGAAACATAGTGGAAATGGACAAATTTCTAGAAACACGCTACCTACCGAAACTAAAAATGATGTTAAAAATTTGAACAGTCCCATAACAAGAGAAGAGATTGAAAAAGCAAAAAAAAAAAAACAAACAAAAAAAACTCCCAACAAAAAAAGGCCCTACCCCAGATGGCTTCACTGGAGAATTCTACCAAGCATTCAGAGAAGAGCTCACACTAGTACTACTCAAAATATTTCAGAACATAGAAAAGGAAATAGTACTTCCAAATTAATTCTATGAAGCCATCATAACCCTGATTCCAAAACCAGGGAAAGACCCCACAAAAAAAGAAAACTACAGACCGATATCTCTCATGAATATGATGTAAAAATTCTCAACAAAACTCTAGCCAACAGAACTCGTCATTGTATCAAGAAAATACAACACCATCACCAAGTAAGATTCATACCAGTGATGCAAGGATTGTTCAACCTTAGAAAATCAATCAATGTATTCCACCACATAAATAAAAGAAAAGAATCACATGATCATCTCCATCGATGCAGAAAAGGCATTCAACAAAGTCCAACACCCATTCCTGATAAAAATTCTCAATAAGATAGGTATAGAAGGGAAATTCCTCAACATAATAAAGCGCATCTATGCAAAACCAACAGCCAATATCATTATTAATGGAGAGAGGCTGAAAACATTGCCCCTGAGAAGAAAAACAAGACAAGGATGCCCTTTATCACTATTCCTAATTAACATTGTGCTGGAAGTGCTAGCTAGAGCAATAAGGCAAGAAAAAGAAATAAATGGCATCCAAACTGGTAATGAAGAAGCTAAACTGTTCCTATTTGTGTATGATATAATACTATACATAGAAAACCCTAAAGACTCCATGAGAAAACTACTAGAACTAATAGAAAGATTCAGCAGAGTAGCAGGATAAAAGATAAACATACAAAAATCAGTTGGATTCCTATACACCAATAAAGAGAACGATGAAAAGGAAATCAGGAAAACCATACCATTTACAATAGCCTCTAAAAAAATAAAATACTTATGAGTAAATCTAACCAGAGATGTAAAAGACCTATACAAAGAAAACTACAAAACACTACTGCAAGAAACCGAAAGAGATCTACATAAATGGAAAAATATCCCATGCTCATGGATAGGTAGACTCAACATTGTGAAAACAACAATTCTACCCAAAGCAATTTACAAATACAATGCAATCCCAATCCAAATAACAACAACATTCTTTTAAGAAATGGAAAAACTAACCACTAACATTATATGGAAAGGGAAGAAGCCCCAGATAAGTAAAGCACTATTGAAGAAGAATAAAGTAGGAGGACTTGCACTACCTGACCTCAGAACCTACTATACAGCTATGGTAGTCAAAACAGCCTGGTACTGGTACAACAACGGATACGTTGACCAATGGAACAGAATTGACAGCCCAGATGTAAATCCATCCACCTACGGTCACCTGATCTTTGACAAGGGCCCAAAGTCCATCAAATGGGGAACAGACAGTCTTTTTAACAAATGGTGCTGTTAAAAACTGGATGTCCTTCTGCAAAAAAATGAAATAGGATCCATACCTCACACTCTACACAAAAACTAATTCAAAATAGATCAAAGACCTAAATATAAAGCAAGTTATAAAGATCACAGAAGAAAAAATAAAGTCAATGCTAGAGGCCCTAATACACAGCATTAACAGGATACAAACTATAACTAACAACACACAAACTCCAGAAGATAAACTGGAAAACTGGAATCTTCTAAAAATTAAACACTAATGCTCATTAAAAGATTTCAACAAAAGAGTAGAAAAAGAATCTATGGACTGGGAAAAAATGTTTGCCTATTACAAATCTGACAAAGGTCTAATCTCTAAAATCTACAGGAAAATCCAACACCTCTACAACAAAAAGACACATAATCCTATTAAAAAATGGGCAAAGGATATGAACAGACACTTCACCAAAGAAGACATTCAAGTGGCTAACAGACATATGATGAAATGCTCTTGATTACTAGCCATCAGAGAAATGCAAATCAAAACCACTGTGAGATACCATCTCACCTCAGCATTACTAGCACAAATCAAAAAAACAGAAAATAACAAATGTTGGAGGGGCTGCAGGGAGATTGGAACTCTTATGCACTGCTGGTGGGAATGCAAAATGATACAACCATTTTGGAAAATGATATGGCACTTCCTCAGAAAGCTAGAAATAGAAATACCATACGATCCAGCAACCCCACTCATAGGAATATATCCTAGAGAAATAAGAGTCATCACACAAAGAGACATATGCACATCCATGTTCATTACAGCATTGTTCACAAACAAAAAGATGTAAACAACCTAGATGCCCATCAACAGATGAATGGAGAAACAAGGTATGGTACACACACACAATGGAGTACTATGCAACAATAAAGAACAATGATGAATCTGTGAAGCATCTCACAACATGGATGAATCTGGAGAGCATCAGGCTGAGTGAAATGCGTCAGTCACAAAAGGGCAAATACTGTATGAGACCACTACTATAAAAATTCATGGAAAGGTTTACACACAAAAAGAAGCAATCTTTGATGGTTACGAGGGAGGGGAGGGGTGGCGATGCAAAAACACTAGACAATAGATAAGTGATAACTTTGGTGAAGGGTAAGACAGTACACAATACTGAGGAAGCCAGCACAATTTGTACAAGGCAAGGTCATGGAAGCTCCAGAGATACATCCAAACTCCCTAAGGGACCGAATTGCTGGCCGGAGGGCTATGGGGACCATGGTATCAGGGAACACCTAGCTCAATTGGCGTAACATAGTTTATAAAGAAAATGTTCTACATTCTGCTTTGGAGAGTAGCGTCTGGGGTCTTAAAAGCCTGTGAGCGGCCATCTAAGATACTCCACTGCTCTCGCCTCTTCAGGAGGAAGGGAGAATGAAGGAAACTAAAGATACAAGGGAAAGATTAGTCCAAAGGACTAACCGACCACAACTACCACGACTTCCACCAGACTGAGTCCAGTACAACTAGATGGTGCCCAGCTACCACCACTGACTGCTCTGACAGAGATCACAATAAATGGTCCTGAACAGAGCTGGAGAAAAATGTAGAACAAAATTCTAACTCACAGAAAAAGACCAGACTTACTGACCTGACAGAGACTGGAGAAACCCTGGAGTATGGCCCCTGGACACCCTTTTAGCTCAGAAATGAATTCACCCATGAGGTTCAACCTTCATCCAAGGATTAGACAGGCCAATAAAACAAAACAAGACTACAGGGACACATCAGCCCAGGGGTAAGGACTAGAAGGCAAGGGGGAACAGGAAAGCTGGTAATAGGGAACCCAAGGTTGAGAAGGGAGAGTGTTGACATGTCGTGGAGTTGTTAACCAATGTCATAAAACAATATGTGTACTGTTTAGTGAGAAGCTAGTTCTGTAAACCTTCATCTAAAGTTCAAAAAAAAAGTTGTATGTCTGTAGTTAATTCAATCATATATAAAAGTGTTTCCCACTGAAAAATTACTGGAAGGGAGTATACAAAATTTACAGACACTGATCAACTTCAGTAGTGGATTATAGGTGATTTCTTTCTATATTTCAAGCTGTTTATGATGATTATCATTATTTGTAGAAGAAATGTTTACAAGGTCATTTCTACAAGCTCAGCATTGGGGAAGAAATGGACATTGCTCATAAATAAAATAAATATAGTGAGGCTTTATCAATCCTTTATTGGGAATAACTTTAGAATATTTTCTGTTGTAAATGGGACAGTTACATATTGGGCAGAAGCATGATTTTGCTCTTGTCTACATTTTAAAGTTAAATGTAGTTAAAAGAGTTGTAGATAGATGTCTAGTTGACAGAAGGAAAAATGTAGTGAATTGTTCTATTGTCAATTTGGTTACTCTTGGTGCAACATTTCCCAGAATCCCCTTCCCTGCATAGTTTCAGATTAGAGTTAGCCAAAAATGAAGTTGCATGAGATTTTGGAGGTAAAAGTGAAGAAACAGCCATTGTACTCTTCGTTAGAGGCAAGGAGAGACAGATGCTGAGATATGTTTGGTATTCCAGTATATTTTCCTTTCCTACTAAGTAAACAGTTGTCCTTCCTAACTGTTGGCCATGACAACCAATAGTGACCCCAAGCCCATCACCATCACTTAGATGTGGTGACTGAAAAAGTTATTGGTACCTGAAGCAAGATAGTGCCATAACGAAAATCTAAGCTATGTGATCTGGCAGTAGGAAAAAGTTGTACAGATCTCAAGGAAACCATCAGTAAAAGCCTGAAAAACAGTGATAAAATTGCTATCAGAGGCCATAGAAATGGGAACCCAACCTAAACAATTAGTCTCCATTACGAAGATGAAGGATTCCTGCGTGGTGCAAAGGGTTGAGCTTTTGACTGTTAATGTAAAAGTTGATAGTCTGAACCCATTCTGTGCCTCTGTGGGTAAAGATTACAGCCAAGACAATGTTATTGAGCAATTCTACTCTGTAACTCATGGAGTAATCATGAATCTGAGGGGGCCTGACAACAAGGGGTTTGGTTTTCTTTTTTCTGTTTTTTTTTTAGTCTTAGACGATGGGGTACTCAGTGAACTCACGTATCTGTCTAAGGAGATTTCTAGACAGAATGTAGAAAGTGCCAAACAGGTTTCTCTAATTTTCTACAATAAAATATAAAAAGAGATAAATATATTAAAGAAAGAACTTATTAATTTTCAAGTAATATTTAGAGGAAATACAGAGGGCTTAAGGACATTTTTTTCAGCTAGAAAAAGTTTCTCAAGGTAAGAAATAGTTTCATAACAAAGTTGAAATATAGATGCTGCCAGTAAAACATGGTCTCTGGGTAAAGATCGCAGCTCTAAGGCTTTGTTGAGATGCAGAAAGAGTTAAGGATGTGCCTCATAAACCCTCTCAAGTAGACAAGAATCTAAGGGCATGCATCTTAGAACCTCTCTGCTAGACAATAAGAACTTAAAAGAATCCAAAGGATGTTGTCTCATAATATTTTGACTCTACCCAAAGCAGAAAGTCATCTGTGTAATGGAGTAACCCCCATTAAGACTGAGAAAAGAAAAAAAAAATTAAAAGAACAGTACTGTCATAAGCCCTGCCAGCATATATCAAAAAGCATGGAGAGAGCTCTCTAAAAGAAAGCTCTCAGAGCCCTAACCTACAGGGAGAAAATAGACTGAGAAAACTCTCGGTTGCACTTATGGGTCATTTCTTATGGAAAAGGTAGGGTAAATCAGAGTGCTGAATCAAGAACCCAAAGAGCAGAGCCAAAAATGTCAGGGAATGACCCTCAGGGAACAGCAATGGGCCGTAATCAAGGAAGAGGTAATTTGTATTCTGCAGTATTTACAACTGTGCTATGGACCAGACTGTTATATGCCTACTTTCTCCTCCTTTTTTGAATAAAACTTGTTGCCATCAAGTCGATTCCGACTCATAGTGACCCTACAGGACAGAGTAGAACTGCCCCATAGGGTCTCCAAGAAGCATCTGGTGGATTTGAACTTCCAACATTTTGGTTAGCAGTCTGAGCTCTTAACCACTGCCCCACCAGGGTGTCTATTATGGTTATTCACCACTGTATGTTATAATGTCAGGCAAAATGGCTAATAACTTGTATCTTATATCACAAGTCTTCATATTGAAAGAACTCACACTTGAGAAGTCTCAACTACATATGGAACTGATTTCAACAACGAAATTCTGGATTCAATCCTGAGCCTCATGGCAAAATTGAATAAGACTTTGGGTATGTTGGGAGAGAAATCATGTATTTTGCATGTGGGAGAGATGTGAACCATTAAGAGCAAAAGGGTAGCCAGTAGTAGCTACTCTTTAAAGATACTTCCTCCCACCCTCCGCTGAACCACACTTTCTACTATTCATTACTTTCCATACTCCTTTTGAATCTGGGTTAGCCTAGGAAATCACTTTTAATGAACAGAATGCAGTGGAAATCACGCTGCATGACCTCCAAGACTACATCATAAGAAACTTTATCACTTACTTCTGGGTCTTTCCGAATGTTCACTATAAAGGAAGCCAGCTACCATATATGAAGTCTGACAACTCTGAGGATACAGTGCCAGTAAGCCAAAGCTAACCATGCCAAGGGGCCACATGAAAAGAAACCTGCCAATCCAGCACCCAGCTATTCAGCCATCCCAGCTGTGGCATCAGACATGTGAGTGAAGAAGACCTCTTAGATGCTCAACACAGGTGAGCTTTCAGTTGACACTAGTCCTAGCTGCCATGTCACTGCAATTACATTAATGACCTAAAGGGGAAACAATCAGATGAACCCAGTCAACTTACAGAACCATAAGAGATAATAATGAATTGTATTAGCCCACTAAATTTTGGCATAGTTTGTTACACAGCAACTTTGTTGTTGTTGTTAGGTGCCATCAAGTCAGTTCCAATTCCAAGGAACCTTATGTATTACAGAACAAAACTTTGCCAGGTCCTGCATGATCCTCACAATTGTTGCTATATTTTAGCCTATTGTTGCAGCCACTGTGTCAATCCATCTCATTGAGGGTCTTCCTCTTTTCTGCTGACTGTCTACCTTACCAAGCATAATGTCCTTCTCCAGGGACTGGTCCCTCCTAATAACATGTACATAGTAAGTGAGATAAAGTCTTGCCATCCTCGCTTCTAAGGAGCATTCTGGCTGTACTTCTTCCAAGACAGATTTGTTCATTCTTTCTACAATCCATGGTATATTCAATATTTGTCGCCAACACCATAACTCAAAAGTATCAATTCTTCTTCTGTCTTCCTTATTCATTGCCCAGCTTTTGCACGCATATGAGGTTACTGAAAATATTATGGCTTCGGTCAGGCACACCTCAGTCCTCAAAGTGACATCTTTGCTTTTGAACACTTTAAAGAGGTCTTTTGCAGCAGATTTGCCTAATGCAATATGTTGTTTGATTTCTTGACTGCTGCTTCCATGGGCTTTGATTGTGAATCCAAGTACAATGAACGCTTGACAACTTCAATCTTTTCTCCGTTTATCATAATGTTACTTATTTGTCTGGTTGTGAGGATTTTTGTTTTCTTGATGTTGAGGTGTAATTCATTTTGAAGAATATAGTCTTTTGATCTTCATCAGCAAATGCTTCAAGTCCTCTTCACTTTCAGCAAGCAAGGTTGTGTCATCTGCAATTTACAGGTTGTTAATTAGTATTCCTCCAATCTTGATGCTCCGTTCTTGTTCATATAGTCCAGCTTCTTGGATTATTTGCTCAACATACAAATTGATGAAAGTATGGTGAAAGGACACAACCCTGACACACACCTTTTCTGATTTTAAACCACGCAGTATCCCTTGTTCTGTTCGAATGACTGTCTTTTATTCTCTAGACAGGTTCCACATGAGCACAGTTAAGTGTTCTGGAATTCCCATTCTTCGCAATTTAATCCATAGTTTGCTATGATCCACGCAGTCAAATGCTTTTGCATAGTTAATAAAACACATGTAAACATCTTTTTGATGTTCTCTGCTTTTAAGGCAAGATCCATTTGCCATCAACAATGATATCTCTCTTTCCACATCCTCTTTTGAATCTAGGTTGAATTTCCAGCAGTTCCCTGTCAATGTACTGCTGTAAATTTTTTTGAATTACCTTAGGCCAAATTTTACTCATAGTCCATTGTTATGCAGCAATAAATAACTGAAACACACTTTGATATGTAATTGTCTCCACCTTGAAGAGAGAATCATATATCTCTTATATTCCTTGGGGTACAAACAACTGCAGATTCTTCCTCTGGCTTTACTTTATAGTAGCATAATGCCGGCACTCTGGAACAGGAAAGGTCATCTTGTGTACTGAGGGTGCCACTCTGGAACAGAAAAGGTCATGTGTACTGTGAGAAGGATGGTCCCTATCCTGACTGTATTCAGTGAATGTTACTGCTGGTCCTTGAAGAAAGAATGAAAGAAAAAAAAAATCTTACTTTACCAAATGTAAATAAAGCTGAGACGGAAATTCCAATCACTTCCCAGTCATAATGTATTCAATCAGGCAACTTTATTGAAAGTTTAACTTGTGCTAGGAGGTACAGGAAAGAATAAGACATAATCCCTCTTCTCAAGGAAACCACAGTCTGAAAAGGGAGATTTATAAGAAAACCAGAGTTTGTATTTTTCAGCTACATGTCACAAAAGTCTTGTATGAGTAGAAATGAAGACAGAGAGAAGGAAAACTTAACTTGATATGGGGGTCCAAGGAAGGTCCTTGAAATTTTCTGAGAGGAAACAGTGATTAAGTTAAGTCATGATGAGAAAGGAGAGATTGGTAGGTTGGGAGGAAAAAAAAAAAAAAAAACAAGAGAAAAAGATATTCAAAACATTTAAAAAAATAGTATTTTCAAGGTGCAGAGCTATAAGTGTTCCAAAAAAATTAAGTATTCAGGAAGTACTAGATTACTTTGTATAGACAGAGATTGAATTTCAAGTCAAGAAGTTCAAAAACAATGAAGTTATTACGAATCTATTTGGGGTGAAAAAATATGGATATTTTCAAAGTGCATTCACTCTGGAAATAGAATTAAAAGTTGGCCGGTCTCCATTTTGGTCCTCTAACTACTAGTATGACCCTCTGATTCACGAGGCTCCAGAAATAATAATTGACTTTTAACCAAGACTACTTTTTAAAATTGTACTTCAGGTGAAGGTTTACAGAACAAACAGTTTCTCATTAAACATTCAGTACACATATTGTTTTATGACATTGGTTAACAACCTGACGATGTGTCAACCCTCTCCTTTCTCGACCTTTTTTTTTTTTTTTGGTGAAATATACATAGCCAAAGATACACCATCCATTTCAAAATTTCTACATACACAGTTCAGTGACATCGATTATGTTCTTCCAGTTATACTGCTATTCTCACGTTAGATGAAGGTTTACAGAACAAAATAGTTTCTCATTAAACAGTTAGTACACATGTTGCCCTATGACAATGGTTAACAAACCACTACTTGTCAACACTGTCATTACTCAACCTTGGGTTCCCTATCACCAGCTTTCCTGTCCCCTTCTGCCTTCTAGTCCTTATCCCTGGACTGCTGTACCTCATCAGTTCCATTTTGTTATATTGGGCAGTCCAATCAATCCCCAGCTGAATGGTGAACCTCGGAAGTGACTTCACCACTGAGCTAGAAGGAGTCTGGGGGCCTTAATCTCAGGGTTTCTCCAGTCTCTTTCAGGCCAGTAAATCTGGTCTTTTTTGTGTGTGTTAGAATTTTGTTCTACATCCCTCTCCAGCTCTGTCCAGAACCCTCTGTTGTGATCCCGGTCAGAGCAGTGACTGGTGGTAGCCTGGCACCATCTAGCTGTACTGGACGCAGTCTGGTGGAGGCCTTGGTAGCTGTGGTCCATTAGTCCTTTGGATTAATCTTTTCCTTGCATCCTGTTCTCTTCATTCTCCCTTGCTCCGGAAGTGGTGAGACCAGTGGAGTATCTTAGACAGCTGCTGACAGGCTTTTAAGACCTCAGATGCTACTCACCAAGGTAGAATGTAGAACGTTGTCTTTATAAACTGTGTTATGCCAATTGAGCTAGATGTTCCCCAAGACCATGGTCCTCACAGCCCTCTGCCCAGCAATTCAGTCCCTCAGGGAGTTTGGATGTGTCTATGGAGCTTCCATGACCTTTCCTTGTACAAGCTGTGCATGTTTCCCCAGTATTGTGTACTGTCTCACCCTTCACCAAAGACACCACTTATCTGTTGCCTATTTAGTATTTCGCCCCCATCCCTCCCATCCCTGGTAACCAACAGAGATTGTTACTTCTTGCGTGTGAACTTTTTCATGGATTTTTACAATAGAGGTCTCATACAATATTTGTCCTTTTGTGATTGACTTATTTCACTCAGCATAACGTCATCCAGTTTCATCCATGTTATGAGATGCTTCACAGATTCATCATTGTTCTTTCTCGTTGCAGAGTACTCCACTGTGTGTATGTACCATAGTTTGTTTATCCATTCATCTGCTGATAGGTATCTAGGCTGTTTCCATCTTTTTACTATTGTGAACAACGCTGCCATGAACATAGGTGTGCATATGTTTATTCGAGTGACAACTCTTATTTCTCTAGGATGTACTCCTAGGAGTGGGATTGCTGAATCTCATGGTATTTCTATTTCTAGCTTTCTAAGGAAGCATCATATCATTTTCCAAAATGGTTGTATTATTTTGCATTCCCACCAGCAGTGCATAAGAGTTCCAATCTCCCTGCACCCCTCCAACATTTGTTATTTCCATTGTTTTTGATTTGTGCCAGTAATGCCGGGGTGAGATGGTATCTCAT
>NW_004444018.1:627434-628839 GCF_000243295.1 Trichechus manatus latirostris
AGCATTTCCTCATGTGTCTGTTGGCCATTTGAATGTCTTCTTTGGTGAAGTGTCTGTTCATTTCCTTTGCCCATTTTTTAGTAGGATTATTTGTCTTTTTGTTGTAGAGGTGTTGGTTTTTCTTGTAGATTATGGAGATTAGACCTTTGTCTGACTTCTATTGTCCAAAAATCTTTTCCCAGTCTGTAGGTTCTCTTTTTACTCTTTCAGTGAAGTCTTTTGAAGAGCACAGGTGTTTGATTTTTAGAAGATCCCAGTTATCTAGCTTGTCTTCTGGGGTTTGTGTGTTGATTGTTATGGTTTGTATCCTGTTAATACCATGTATTAGGGCCTGTAGCGTTGGTCCCATTTTTTCTTCTATGAACTTTATAGTTTTTGGCTTTATATTTAGGTCTTTGATCCATTTTTTAAAAAAATTTTTTGTAAATGGTGGGAGGTATGGGTCCTGTTTCATTTTTTTGCAGATGGATATCCAGTTTTGCCAGCACCATTTGTTAAATGGTGGACTTTGGGCCCTTGTCAAAGATCAGGTGACCGTAGGTGGATGGATTTACGTCTGGGTTCTCAGTCCTGTTCCATTGGTCAATATATCTGTAGTTGTAGCATGCTGTTTTGACTACCGTAGCTGTATAGCAGGTTCTGAGGTCAGGTAGTGCGAGTCCTTCAACTTTACTCTCTTCTTCAATAGTGCTTTACTTATTCGGGGATTTTTCCCTTTCCATATAAAGTTAATGATTAGTTTGTCCGTCTCTTTGAAGAATGTTGTTTGTATTTGGATTGGGATAGCTGTGTATTTGTAAATTGGTTTGGGTAGAATTGTCATTTTTACAATGTTGAGTCTACCTAACCATGAGTATGTTATGTTTTTCCATTTATGTAGATCCCTTTGGATTTCTTGCAGTAGTGTTTTGTAGTTTTCTTTGTATAGATCTTTTACATCCCTGGTTAGATTTATTCCTACGTATTTTATTTTTTTAGAGGCTATTATAAATGGTATTGTTTTCCTGATTTCCTTTTAATCATTCTCTTTATTGGTGTATAGGAATCCAACTCAATTTGTATGTTTATCTTGTATCCTCCTACTCTGCTGAATCTTTCTATTAGTTCCAGTAGATTTCTCATGGAGTCTTTAGGGTTTTCTATGCATAGTATCATATCATCTGCAAACAGTGACAGTTTCACTTCTTCATTACTAATTTGGATGCCCTTTAATTCTTTTTCTTGCCTTATTGCTCTAGTTAGAACTTCCAGCACAATGTTAAATAGGAGGGGTGATAAAGGGCATCCTTGTCTTGTTCCTGTTCTCAGGGGGAATGTTTTCAGCCTCTCTCCATTAAGAATGATGTTGGCCATTGGTTTTGCATAGATGCCCTTTATTATGTTGAGAAATTTCCCTTCTGTATCT
>NW_004444018.1:630145-646412 GCF_000243295.1 Trichechus manatus latirostris
GATTTTGTTTTAAAGTCTATTTTATCTGAGATTAGTATTACCACTCCTGCTCTTTTTTGATAGTTGTTAGCTTGACATATTTTTTTCCAACCTTTGATTTTTAATAAATCCATGTCTTTGTTTCTGAGGTATGTCTCTTGTAGACAGCATATTGATGGATCCTGTTTTTTTATCCATTCTGTCACTGTCCATCTCTTATGGGTGCATTGAGTCCATTTATATTCAGTGTAATTATTAATAGATGTGAGGTTTTTGCCGTCATTTTGTACTGCTTTTTTTTTGTGGTGCTGATGTTTTCTTTGTTCTTCTTTCTCTCCTGTGCTGAATTCCTTTTGTTTGTGGATTTTTCTTCATTTCTTTTGTTTTTGTAGGTTTTGTTTTTGCTGAGACTTTATGTTTTTCCTCTTTATTTTTATGAGTATGTTTGTTAACTTTCATTGTGGTTACCGTGACATCTACCCTTATCTTTCTATGTTCGAAGCAGTCTGTTATTACTTGGTATCACCTTGCCTTCCTCTCCATTGGAAGCTTCTATACCTACACCGTTTATTCCCTCTTTTATTGTTATGATGTTGTTGTTATTTACAGATTTACTGCTCTGATTCTCTGTTGTATTTCTTTTGGTTTTGGATAGTCCTTGAGAGCTCATTTCCTGGATTGCTGTCTGGCTGATATGATCCTGCCACCTAGATTCAGCCTGTGAGCTGAAGTTGTTTGTTCTCATATCAAAGGACTCCCTTAAATAATTCTTGTAAGTTTGGTTTGGTTTTTACATATTCCCTTAGTTTATGTTTATCTGGAAATGTCCTAATTTCACCATCACATTTGAACGAGAGTTTTGCAGGATATATTATTCTTGGCTGGCAATTTTTTTCTTTCAAGATTTATATGTGTCATCCCATTGCCTTCTGGCCTGCATGGTTTCTGCCGAATAATCTGACCTTAGTGTTATTGTTTCTTCTCTGTATGTGACTTCCTATTTTTCATGAGCTGCTCTCGGGATTCTTTGTTTGTCTTTAGTTTTGGTGAATGTGATTATGATACGCCTTGGTGATTTTCTGTTGGGGTCTACCCTATATGGGGTTTGTTGAGCTTCTTGGATAGTCAGCTTTTCATCTTTTACGATATTGGGGAAGTTTTCTGTCAGCAGTTCTGGAACTCCGATCACTCGAAAATTTTTGCTTTTGATTGTATCCCACATAATTCTTGGGGTCTCTTCATTTTTATTTGTCCTTTTTTCTGAGTTTTCCTCAAATAGAGTTGTATCCAGGTGTTTATCTTCAATTCCACTGATCCTGTCTTCCACTGTTTTCAAATCTGCTCCTCAGCCCTTCTATGACACTGTCTATTTCTGAAATCTTGTTGTTAATCTTTTGGATTTCTAATTGTTGTTTTTGTATAATTTCTAGTTGTAAAGTTATTTTCGGTTTTTTTTCCTGCATTTTTCCATTTTTTTCTGTATTTTGCATGAATTTTTCTGTCTTTCCATGAATTTGTCTTTTTTTCCCCTCATTTTTGTCTTCTTTTTGCTTCAACTCTTGGATGATTCTAAGTATGAGAGATTTGAATTCCCTATCAGGTAGTTCTGGTGCTTTTCCTTCCACTGGAAAGTCATCTGGTGTTGTATTTTGGATGCCTACTGGAACCATACTGTCTCATTTTTGTAAATGTTTTGATATTGTCTGCTGTCTTCTGGGCATTCACTAGTTATTTTTTTCTTTTATTTATTGTAGATTGGTTTGTTTCATCCTTTCTTTTTTAAATTTGGTTATGTCTGAGCCAGCGGGCTGCGTGTTTGTTGTTGTTTGCTTATCTGTGGCATGATATTTTTCACCTCCTTCTCCGAATGGCAGTGTCAGTCGCTCAGATATGGTACAGCAGGGCAGGTCTAGCTGAAGAGGAGTTGCTAAGGTGGGTTGTTTGTGGCACTTTCTACAGACACCAGGGCTGGTCAATAATCAGTGGAGGGCTGTTTCCAGTAGGCTGTGCCTGTGCTGCTTGATGGTGTGATGTTAAATGCACAGTGTAAGTAGGCAGGATGAAGGGGGAGATTGTGATGTGTGGAGCTAAGATGGGTATGGGAGTGAGGAGAGAGGAACAGGAGCCAAAAATACAAACAAAAAAAGACAGCTAAGGGAGCTTGCCATTGGAATGGAGAGATGAGAGACTATGAAACAGAAAAAAAATTAGAAAGAGAAGAAGAAGAGAAAAAAGAAAAGAAAAATGAATAAATAAAAATTAGAAAGAAAATAGAAGAGAAAATTTCCCAGGAATCCCACCAGTGTGGCTATGAGGTCTGGGGAAGTTGTTCCCAGGTGTTGAAGTACAGCCTGGCTAGAATGTGCAGAGGTATCAGTGCCAGGTATTCAGGGGACAGGAAGAGAAGAAAGGTATAAAGAGGCAAGAAACTGAGTAATGAAGAAAGAGAAAAAGGGAAAAAGAGGGAAAAGAAAACAAAACAAATTTCAAAAAAGAACAAGAAAAGCCCCCCAAAAAACAGGGAAAAAAAAACCACGAAAAAAGAAATGCTCTCAGGGATCCTTCTGTGCATCTGCGCAAGCTGAGGGGTAGGTCCCATGCTGCGTAGCACTGTCTGGCCAAAACGGGCTGGTGTGCCCATTTGGTCTCATTTTGTTTCATGGGCCTGTCTAATCTTTGGCTGAAGGGTAAAACTCAGTAGTGACTCCAGTACTGAGTTAAAAGAGCATCTGAGGGCCATACTCTCAGGTTTTCTCCAGTCTCTGTCAGGGCAGTAAGTCTGGTCTTCTTTGATAAATTAGAATTTTGTCCTACATTTTTCTCCAGCTCTGTCCAGGACCCTCTATTATGACCCCTGTCAGAGCAGTTGAGGTGGTAGCCGGGCACCATCTAGTTGTGCTGGGCTCAGTCTGGTGGAGGCTGTGGTAGTTGTGGTCTACTAGTCCTTTGGACTAATCTTTCCCTTGTTTCTTTGGTTTTCTTCATTCTCCCTTGCTCCAGACAGGGTGGGACCAGTGGAGTATCTTAGATGGTCGCTTACCAGCTTTTAAGACCCCAGATGCTACTCACCAAAGTAGGATGTAGAACATTTTCTTTATAAACTATGCTATGTCAATTGAGCTAGATGTCCCCAGAGACCATAACCATGTCTACTTCTTAAATTCCCATTTTTATTACCAAGTTTCTACCCCTAATCACGCCACTGAAACTGCTCTCTAAAGGATCTGTATTTATGAGGTTTTTATTTGGCTGGTGTGGTCATGACTCAGAAGTGAAAGATTTAGTTTCCTAACCAATGTTTTTATATGTGGTAGCAATGGACTTCCAACTTAAAGAATTTTAAACACAACATGAAAGCTATTTTTTCTGGTTAAATTTATTCAGATGGATTTCTAACTGGATGCAATCCTCTTTTACAAATCTTTTTCCTTTATTACTTTTTACAAGGAAAGTATAAAATTGATTTATTTTTAAGCATGATATGATGGTTAAGGTTGTAGGTCATCTTGGCTGGGCCGTGATTCTCGGTGGTTTGGCAGTTATGTGATGTAAGGATGTAATCATCTCCATAAAGTGATCTGATATAATTTAATCACCTCCATGTTGAGATCTGTTATAAGCAGCCCATCAGGTGAAAGGGAATTTCTTTGGGGATGTGCCCTGCATCCAATATAGGTGGACTTTCTGGCAAAGCTTACTGGCTTTTGCTCACTCTGGATCCTGCAGCTGGCTCCTGTTCATCAGACCTCCAGTTCCTGGGACTTGAGCTAGCAGCTTCCCTGCCTTCTTATCTGCCAATCTTGAGATTCATCCTCCTGCGCAGCCTATGAGCCAGAGGCCTGCTGTCTGACCTGCTGATGTTGGGTTTGCTAGTCGGTGCCCTGCAGCTACTTGAGTCAGGAGAAGCCTCCAGCCCAACCCACAGACTTGGGATGTTCCAACCTCTACAATCACATGATTGTAGCCTTTGTGAGTTGCTTGACCAATAAATTGCAAAAGAAGTGATGTTCTTGGTACTTCTAAGGCTAGGTTATAGGAAGCCTTGCTGTTTTCACCTGAGTCTTTTGGAACACTTGCTCCTGGGAATTTTGCTCTTGGAATGTTCCTTCTTGGAAGCCAATGCCTTGCTGAAGGAAGCTTAACTCAGATAGGGAAGCCCTACGTAGGTTCATTGATCAACAGTTCAGCTCAGCCTTGTTGAAGCCAATATCAACTCCCAGCCATGTGAGTGTGCCATCTTGGAAGCCCAGCCCAGTTGAGCCTACAGATGACTGTACCATCATGAGAGACCATGAGCAAGAATCAACCCATCAATCCACAGCACAAAGACAGATATTAATCATAAGTGTGGTTTATGCCAATAAATTTTAGGGTGATCTGTCATACAGCAATGAACAAAAAAACCCAAATCCGTTGCCATTTAATTGATTCTGACTCATAGCGACCCCATAGGACAGAGTAGAGCTGCCTCATATGGTTTCCAAGGAGCAGCTGGTGAATTCGAACTGCCAATCTTTTGGTTAGTAGCCATAGGTCTTAACTACTGCATCACCAGGGCTCCTATACAGCAATAGATAAATGAAATAATGGCAAAGCATAAAGGAATACCTCTAACAGTGCCATCTGGAAGTGACAATCCATCTTTCTTTCTTCTTAGAAACAACATGGCATATAAATTATTATGGACCCAGTGTCCAAAGATTTAGAATTAAGTTATTTATACTTAATTTTCTTTTTAATTTGGCTTATTGGATTTAAGATTTAAAATATAAACCCAAACAATATCCAAAACACTTTTTTTGTAGATCCTGACTTTCTCTACCAACAAATATATAAGTCTTCAAGACACTGACAGAGGAGTGTATTGTGAAACTGAATATAAGTAAAATATGTATTGGCCAAGAGATTTTCTGTAATAATCTGCAAGGATCATGCTACCATTTAATCAACTTATTCTGCAAAAACCAAAAACCCATATGTAGTGATCCTACAGAACAGAGTAGAGGTGTCCCATAGAATTTCCAAGGAGCTGCTGGTGGAGTCAAACTGCCGACCTTTTTGTTAGTAACTGTACCTCTTAACCATGGTGCCACCAGGGCTCCAATCTTGGGTAGTAATTAACATATATGCCTTAAATAGAGTTTAAAAATAAAAATTATATTATTTTAATTTATAGATTAGGAATTAGTAATTCTGAAAACAAAATACGTATTTTGTGCAAATGTCTCCGTGTTTTACTAAAAGCAAAACTGATCTATACTACATATTTCAGGGAAAGTGAAGGAGATAGAGTGAATGCTAAACCATGACTATTCCTGGTACAATTACATGTAGCAGAATCATCACCCTTTAAGTCAGAATTTGTAACAAAAGCACAGACAGAATGAAACTGTGTTGATTTTGAAAATGAAGGGAAAGATTTTGATCTTTTTTGGTTCTATTTTTAGAAATAGCAATATTTTCATCTTTAAGATCTGTTTTTCCCATGATTAAAAAAAATTCCTGTCATGTCTGAGAGATAGATTAAAATATAAATAAAGGATTAATCAGTTCAACTCTGACTCATGGCGACCCCATGTTTGTCAGAGTACAGCTGTGCGCCACAGGATTTTCAATGGCTGATTTTGGAGGAATAGATCACCATGTCTTTCTTCCAAAGCATCTCTGGGTTAGCAGCTGTTTTCACCACCCAGGAACTCCAATTAAAGGATATTCTTTGTAATTACATGATTTGGTGAATGTTGTTAAATGGAAAAGTCATAACCCACTCAACTCAAAGTCTGTAGTTTCAAAGACCCAATTTTAGGATGGAATGGGAGGCATTACTGGCCCAGGCACTGCCTTCCTACAGGGGAGCCCAGAACTTCTCTACTGAGAAACCCCTTGCCGTCAAGTTGATGCTGATTCCAACTCATAGTGACCCTACAGAGCCACCTCAAACCTAAAGAGTATTCTTAACAGACAAGGAAAAAAAAAAAAAATTTTAAAGCTCAGCTTCTTTTTCAGTACCTTGGTCCTTATAAAGTTAGTTACACTATATAGATTAAGATCTTAAAACAAGTACAATTAAATTCTACAGTCAAACTAAATCCTTTTCTAAGACTTATGTGAAGAAAGAAAATTACATACTCCTTAACCTCAACGTTTTAGCCAACCGTGGAGAGATAGTTACACTGGATCTTTTCAAAATCTGTGCCAAAAGGAGGATTAAGTACTTCTATGCTATTTCTTTCTAAATATGTGAGGTAATGTTTCATTAATCCATAAGAAATGGGGCCATACCTTTGCTAGAGATGCAAAGAGATATAAAGAGAACAGAAGAAAAATGTGTTTACTTCCCCCTCACCATCATGTTAATTGCAGTTACTTTAATTACATAATGAGTCGGGGGAGCTAACTAGTGTACTCTTTCCTTTTGTATGTTAGCTCATCATTTCAAAATCCAAACAGCACTACGAATCATAGATATTCATGTATTGGCATTCTAAAAAAAAAAAAAGAAAAAAAAAATTCTGTGTAAGTTTTAAAGTCTGTATGACAGATATAATTAGTAAAAAAAAAAGGGTTTCTGTTCTGTTATTTTCTCTGGAAAAAAAAAAAAAACAGTAGATTTTCCTCTTCTTCTTATTTTAAAACATTCAGTTCTGGAAAGAATCATGCCATGTAAGAAAAACAAAGTATAATTATACACCAAAAAAGGTATTTCAAAGCAAAATAGGCTACCATATTGAAAGTAGTTTGGGACTTTACAGTCAGCCCCAATGAGTCCCTGAATCACTGTTTATTAAAACCGAAAAAAAAAAAACTGTTGTCATCGAGTCAACTCCGACAGAAAGCAACCCCACACCAGAATGTTGTTTGAACTATTACCTTATAAACAGTAGAAGACCTTACACATTGAACTTGACAGCAGCACATCTTCTCCCTCTCCCTCACACCCAACATTATATGTTAATAGTGTAATGCTAGATTTTAAAAATGAAGTTTAATCTTTTTTTCCTACATGCTTTGTCATTTATCATTAGAGTGACACCAAAAAAATGTGTAATAGAAAAACTAAAGAGTTCTCTAGTAGAATTGAATTGATTAAGCAATGGACATTTGGCTGTGAGGTACTAGGGACATTACCAATGACCTCTAAAATCCTAAATTCCCCTACAAACAGTTTCTGTTATAAAATCCATCTCTAGACTCACTATTTATAAGAAGGTTAGCTCTGGTTTGGATTAAGTACCCAATGGAGTCCTTAAAAACCACACAATTAAACCAATTTAATTGGGATTGGAGGTTTACAGGACAAAGAGGTTTATGGAAACGGAACTGGGTAAACAGTGCTATTCTCTCTATCATGTTATATCAGGATTCTACAGAGAAACGGACCCAAGAGGAGATAAACACACACACACACACACACACACACACCACATATACATATACATAAAGCATATACATAAAGAGATTTATTTTAAGAAATTGGCTCACAAGATTGTGAGAGCTGGCAAGTCTGAAATCTGTAGTGCAGGCGGGCAAGCTGGCAACTCGGCAAGGTATCTCTGTCACAGTCTTGAAGCAGACTTTCCTTCTTCTCTGTGAAACCTCAAATTTTGCTCTTAAGTCCTTCGACTGATTGGATGAGGCTCACCCACATTACCAAGGTAATCTCCTTTATTTAAAGTCAACTGGTTATACATGTTAACCACAGCCACAAAACACCTTCACAGTAACACTTCAATTAGTGTTGATTAAATAACTGACCTATGCAAGTTGACGTGTAAAACTAACCATCACATTTGTGATGTGCTTTCTTTAGAATGCACTCATACATCATCACCTTATACAGCCAAATAAGGTAGGCTGGGGAAACCCCTCAACAATCACTTGTGCCTATAGCAAGCCAGACAGTTAGCAGGGTGGGTAATAGGGGAAAAGAAGGCAAGAAATTGGCCATTTATACCTCTATTATACCTCCAGACCTTGTACTAAAGAGGCTGGAGGAATTTTATAAGCTCATATGAGTCAGATGGTCTACAAGTATGTAGAATAAAGCAAGTAACACAGACAGTGCTTTTCTTGACATGTGCTTCTGCCCCTGGAGCACCTAATATAGCAGGAGTGATTTCTCAGTATTCAAGGATCTCAAGATTCTTGTCTTGACCACATAGAAACACAACAAAGGACACCTTGTACATTTTGTTTTCAAATATCTAGGCAACCAAACACAGCAGTGTCCCAAATAAATTAGATTACTAAATATCTTCAGTTTGAGAGAGGTTTGTACTATCAGGATGTCAGTGCATAGCTTAATTGATACAAAAAAGGTAATAAATAAATTTTTATTTGCCTGATTTGGGAAGTGTCAAAGGCAGAAGTAAAAATCAAAAATGAAAACATTTTTAAACTCTACCTTAATATTATAACTGTCTGTGCTTGAAGACATAAGATTCTTCATGTATATAATACCCTAAATATTCTCAAGTCAAGTGTCTTCACTTCCTCCTCTGTCATCTACAAGCTTTCTTCACCTTCACCTATTCTTTCTTTTTCTTTTTCCTTAGTGGCAGATCTTGGAATCACTGCTGTGCATCTCACCAAGTATAACCTAGTACTCCCAGAATGTAAAAGCTTACAGCCAATTTCTTTCTAAGCTCTGATCAGCCAGTTTGGTTATTGTGGAGTTAGGCATCTCCTAACCCCACTCTAAGCAACTTGAAAGCAATGACTGCATTTCATTCAACTTTTCATTCCTTCCATCTCCCACCTAGACAAGACTACCAAAACAAACCAAACCCACTGGCATCGAGTAGATTCTGATTCGTGGTGATTTTATGTGTCAGAGTAGAACTGTGCTATATAGAGTTTTCTACGGCTGATCTTTTGGAAGTAAGACTGTCAGGGTTTTCTTCCAAGCCAACTCTGGGTAGACTTGAATTGTCAGCTTTGCAGTTAGTAGACAAGCACTGTCTTAGGCTGGATTCTCTACAGAAGCAAAATCAGTAAACTATAAATATATATATAGAGAGAGAGATTTATATCAAGGAAATGGCTCACGTGGTTGTAGAGGCTGGAACATCCCAAGTCCGTGGGTCAGGACAGAGGCTTCTCCTGATTCATGTAGCCACAGGGGCTGGTGAACCCAAGATCAGCAGGTCAGAGAGTAGGGCTCTTGCTCACAGGCTGTAAAGATCAATGAATCCCAAGATTGGCAGGCAAGACTGCAGGTAAGCTACTAGCTTAAGTCCCAAGAACCAGAGGTCAGACAAACAGGAGCCAGCTGCAGGATCCAAAACGAGAAAAAGCCCGCAAGCCTTACCTGAATATCCGCTTATATTCAATGCAGACCACATGTCGAAGGAAACTCCCTTTCAACTGATTCACTACTCACAGCAGATCCCATCATGGAGGTGATCACGTAATATCAAATCTCATCATGGAAGTGATCACAACATCTACGACTATCAAACCACTGAGAATCATTGCCCAGACAAGTTGACACAAAACCTTAACCATCACAGCACTAAGTGTTAACTAAGGATTTATTGGCTTTTTATGTTAAACTCAGCAAAAAATTTTCCTGAGAATGAAGAAATCATTCTAGTTTAATTTACACGGTGAACTCAAATTTTTTCTTTTGTTTTATGATTTAGGTTGCGAATTTGAATAAGCATCTAAAATGCCTGTTGATCCAGTAACAAAAATATATAATATATGGCATGAGTTTTCTTATTCCAAATTGACCCAAGATAGTCTTTTAATCCTTTAAAGTGTAAAAGGATGAGGTACTAATGAGATTGCTTATTATGTAGACTATGACCACCTCCAATAAGAGGTAACTTCAAGAAAAAAAAGGTATACACCAGTCTGTGTGCTTGTGCTTCTGCATATATAAAATTTCCACATCTCAGCCACAGTACCTTAATTAAGAACTACAATATTGCCTTATCCCAATGATCTTTTAATAGCTACTTTATAAATTATGGCTGTTTTAAATCAACCACTATTTTATGATTTGAAATGACACCTAGCCCTTCACTATTTAGGAGAAACTTGCCCTTGATTGCTAAATAGTTAATGTCAGCTCAGTATACTCTCCTAAATGGTTGATGATTGGGTCACAGCATCTATTTTGTCTTTAACATCTGTCATTATTTTGGATCATTTATGTAGTCTAGTTCCAGAATGGCCCATTTTCATGTAAACCATAAAGCGCGTGCACACACACACACACACACATACACATGCATATGCACAACACACAAGTCACACAGAACTAGGAGCTGCTCTAAAACAAGATAACACAGATTTCTTCAAAAATCATGTGAATTATTTGAGTTTAGTGCTATCCCACATCTTTAAGACCGCACAAATCACTTCAGTAACCGAAAAGAGATGGAAGTTATGATTTCTTCTCCAATAAAATGTGAACTGCATGCTCCTCTTCATGTACTGTTATATCCATGATGAGCAACTTTCCCGATTTAGAACCGAGAGAAATAGCACAAGGAACACCCTCAGCTCTCACACTGAGCCACGATTCTCTGGCCAAACAAGCACACTACTTAGCAGCAAAGTGGACTTTTCCTTTCAGGGAATTCTACCAAGGCCCATTGAATCACTTGCAGAATTGTTTCCCAGTGAGGTTGAAAGGTGAACAGGCCTTTCAACAAAAGGCTCAGTTTTAAAAAGGGAACGTTTTTTAACCGGGCTTCAAACCAGTTCGTTCTGTTTGGAACACTTGCTGAGAATTTGCATTTGTAACAAATTCCAATGGGATGCTAATGATGCTGGTTAGCTACCAGTTCTGAGAACCACTAGAAGAGTAGTGGTTCTCAAAATTTATTATACTCAAGAATCACCTAGAGATGTTGTTAAAACATAGATTCTGATTTAGTATATCTGGGGTGGAAAGGCAAATTCTCAGCAGGAGTTCAAACCAGAATGAACTAGTTCAAAGCCCTGGTTTTAAAGCCTAAGACTTTGAGTTTTCTTTTAAAAGAAGGTTTTGAAGGTATTCTGACAAATTCACTAGATGATAAGTCAGGTATGATGTGGGAAAGAGGAGTCAGGGAGGCCATGAAAAGTAAGCAGTTTATTACACTCACAGGTCCCAGGACAGGCAGGCACAGCTCTCCATGACACGGGGCCACACAGGGGGTTGCACTGGGGGACAAGGTACAGAAAGCTGGAATTGTAGGAGAGGATTTATGTATAGCAAGCAGGGTGGGGTTAGTTAGGTATCCCAGGCTTCCTGAAGCTGGGGCATTTTGAATAACTCAGCAGGCACAAGGACATAGGCACTGTCCCTAGCTGTTGGGTGTCTAGCCCAGGGAAATTAGGATAGGTGCACAGTGGTCCAGGAGTGTGAAGATCTGCTAAGGGTCATGGTTGAGAGTGTGGACTTAATCAGCTGCTCAAGAAGGGGACTAGACAGTCCTCCAGACAGGGCCTCAAAACTGTACCAAAACAGCATTTTAAGAAAATAGTATTGCAGAAGTCTTCTTCAGAAGCTACGTCATCAAATAAATTACAGCAATTTATATTTGTGAAGCACTTTTAAACTTACCTAAAGTTTTCCAGATACATTTTTCCCCTCATTTGATTGGCACATCCACCTTCTCAGGGAGGCTCAGGCCCCACAGGTATTGTTGCCTCTTCATCTACAATGAGGCACCTAAGCCTCAGATATCTTCACTGGTTTATCAGAATCTCTCAGGGAATAAGTGTTCAAATCAGAACTAGAACCCAGGATGCCTGTCTACAATTCAGGGCTTTGCATAGCCCAGTCTGTCTACACAAACAAGTCTATATTTGCAGGTTCAAACTCATTAAATGGTATATAGAAATAAATCCCTCCCAGCATGAGCTGTATCTTCAGTGCCCAGTTATTCATATTCTCCCCTGAGTACCTAATTTACTTCGGAGAGTGGCCTGGGCTCCAGGGAGAGTCTGGTTCACTGATATTTTAAGACACTATGCACTCCCTAGCTGTTGGGTTTAACGTTTCCTGTTTTATGACTCCAGGCCTAGTCCTACCTCTCTGCTGGGTTGCATTGTCCTGAAAAATGTTTATATGTACCCAGGGACTCCAGTAATGGGCCCATAAAAAATTCAATAAAGAAATGTTTTAATCTAAGTATGTTGTCTGACATCACAGAGCCACCAGCATTCTCATTTAAAATTGGAGCGCATCGCTGGAAAACGTTGATTGCTGTTGTAACCTCACCGGTTTCTAAATGCATTCTGTTCATGCTCTGCTGTTGATGGAACTGGCTAGTGATGTGTATCCTTAGGAGAACTTTTTTGTATAATGAATAAAGGATCTCAAAATATATAAGAAGTGCCTACCATCTCGCCCAGCCATAGAGCCAGAGACACAGAGAAGGGCCAGCTGCCCCACTTCCCTTTGTGGGTTGTGATGATCATTTGAGCCTCCATAAAAAAGAATAATATAGCTTTAAGAGAAAAGAAATGTCCTTTTCTTCCCCTTCAGAAGCTGCACGTGCAAGTTGCTTAAAGTATCTTTTCAGGTCAAGCTGTAGGTCCTTTTCCAAGGTGATGAAAATTCCCACAAAATGCCTACAAGGAGAGATGTTCCTGATGCTTCCCTTGGGCACTTGCTGAGCTAGCCAAAGTATGCGCTCATGCTATAGATCACTTTGGCACCATTAAAGAATTACAGGGCATCACATGGTCTTGTAGGAATTAATCACTTCTTAACAGTATGGGCTCCTGTGTTTATGAAGTCATTTGGAGTATCTGCATGTAACCAGTGGCTCAGTGAGTGAGGTATCCGTAGGTAATGAACCACGGCACTGTGTTATGGTAGAGCTGGAGAATGTACCAATTGACAATTAACATGGCTAGCAATGAAATATATTTATTTTAGGTAGAGGCACAATCATAATTAGAAATCTTTTAGAAACCTTACAGAAATCCTGGAGTTTTTGCCAATATATCTTCTTTTTATTGTGCTTTAAGTGAAAGTTTACAGTTCAAGTCAGTTTATCATACAAAAATTTATACACACATTGCTAAGTGACCCTAGCTGCTTTCCCTATAATGTGACGGCACACTCCTATGTCCATTCAACCAGCTCCTGTCCCTTTTTGACTTCTCATCTCGCCTCTGGACAGGAGGTGCCATTTAGTCTCATGTATCTACTTGAGCTAAGAAGCACTCTCTTCAAGAGTATCATTTTATGTCCCATAAAACACATGCGTTGATGTAGAGTCAATTCCAACTCATAGCGACCCTGTAGGACAAAGTAGAACTGCCCCATAGGGTATCCAAGGAGTAGCTGGTGGATTTAAACTGCCAAACTTTTGGCTAGCAGCCGAGCTCTTAACCACTGTGCCACCAGGGCTCCTTATGTCCCATAGTCCAGTCTATGTCTTAAGAGTTGGCTTCGGGAATGGCTTCAGTTCCGGGCTAACTGAGAGTCCAAGGGTAGTGTCTTCTGGGGTCCCTCCAGTCTCAGTCAGATTATTAAGTCTGGTCTTTTCCTAGAATTTGAGTTCTGCACCCTACTTTTTTCCTGTTCCGTCACGGACTCTATTGTGTTTCCTGTCAGGCAGTCTTTGGTGGTAGCCAGGCACCACCTAGTTCTTCTGGGCTTAGGCTGATGGAGTCTCTGGTTTATATGGCCCTTTCTGTCTCTTGGACTAATACTTTTCTTGTGTCTTTGGTGTTCTTCATTCTCCTTTACTCCAGGTGGTTGGGATCAATTGATGCATCTTAGATGGCCACTGACTAGTTTTTAAGACTGCCGACGCCACTCGCCAAAGTGGGTGAACATTTTCTTAATAAACTTTGTTATGCCAATTGACCTAGATGTCCCCTGAAACTGTGATCCCCAGTCTCCTGCCCCTGCTATTCCATCCCTCAAAGTGTTTGGTTGTATTCAGGAAGCTTCTTATCTTTTCGTTTAGTCCACTTTTGCTGACTTCCCCTGTATTGTGTGTTGTCCTTCCCTTCAACTAAAATAATTCTTATCTACTATCCAGTTAGTGGACTTCCCTCTCCCTCCCTCCCCACCCTCATAACCATCAAAGAATGTTTTCCTCTGTGTTTAAACCATTTCTTGAGTTCTTATAACAGTCTTATACAATATTTGTCCTTTTGCAACTGACTAAATTCACTCAGCATAATGCCTTCCAGATTCCTCCATGTTACGTTTCATGGATTCATTGTTGTTCTTTATCATTGCCTAGTATTCCATTGTGTGAATATATCATAATTTATCCATTCTTCTGCTGATGGACACCTAGGTTGTTTCCATCTTGTTGCTATTGTGAACAGTGCTGCAATGAACATGGGTGTGCATATATCTATTCTTCTGATGGCTCTTATTTCTCTAGGATATACTCCAAAGAGTGGGATTGCTGGATCATACGGTACTTCTATTTCTAGCTTTTTAAGGAAGTAGCAAATTGATTTCCAGAGTGGTCATACCACTTTACCTTCCCACCAGCAGTGTATAAGTGTTCCAGTCTCGCCACAACCTCTCCAACATTTATTATTTTGTGTCTTTTGGATTAATGCTAGCCTTATTGGGGTGAGATGGTATCTCATTATAGTTTTGATTTGCATGTCTCTAATGGCTAATGATAGTGAACAATTCCTCATGTATCTGTTAGCCACCTGAATGTTTTCTTTGGTGAAGTGCCTGTTCATATCCTTTGCTCACTTTTAATTGGGTTATTTGTCTTTTTGTGGTTGAAGTTTAGCAGTATCTTGTAGAATTTAGAGATTAGACGCTGATTGGATTTGTCATAGCCAAAATTTTTTTCCCAGTCTGTAGATTGTCTTTTTACTCTTTTGGTGAAGTCTTTTGATGAGCATAAGTGTTTGATGTTTAGGAGCTCTCACTTATCTAGTTTCTCTTCTGGTGTTTGTGCATTGTTAATTATAGTTCATATTGTGTTTATGCCATGTATTAGGGCTCTTAGCATTGTTCCTAACTTTTCTTCCATGACCTTTATCATTTTAGATTTTATATTTAGGTCTTTTATACATTTAGAGTTAGTTTTTGAACATAGTGTGAGGTATGTGTCTTGTTTCATTTTTTTGCAGATGGATATCAAGTTATGCCAGTACCACTTGTTAAAGAGACTGTCTTTTCCCCCATTAATGGACTTTGGGCCTTTGTCAAATATCAGCTGCTCATAGATGGATGAATTTATGTCTGGATTCTCTATTCCGTTCCATTGGTTTATGTATCTGTTGTTGTACCAGTACCAGGCTGTTTTGACTACTGTGGCGGTATAATAGGTTCTAAAATCAGGTAGTGTAAGGCCTGCCACTTTGTTCTTCTTCTTCAGTAATGCTTTACTTATCCGGGGCCTCTTCTCTTTCTATATGAAGTAGGAGATTTGTTTCTCCATCTCATTAAAAAATGCCATTGGAATTTGAATCATGATTGCACTGTATATGTAGATCGCTTTGGGTAGAATTGACATTTTCACAGTGTTACTTCTTCCTGTTCATTAGCAAAGTATGTTTTTCCACTTATGTAGGTCTCTTCTGGTTTCTTGCAGTAGTATCTTGTAGTTTTCTTTGTATAGGTCTTTTATGTCTCTGGTTAGATTTATTCCTAAGTATTTTATCTTTTTAAGGGCTATTGTAAATGGTATTGATCTGGTGATGTCTTCTCCAAAGTTTTCTTTGTTGGTGTAGAGGAATCCAATTGATTTTTGTATATTTATCTTGTATCCTGATACTTTGCTGAAATCTTCTGTTAGTTCCAATAGTTTTCTTATGGACAATTTGGGGTTTTCTGTGTATAAGATCATATCATCTGCAAATAGGGATACTTTTACTTCTTTCTTACCAATTTGAATGCCCTTTATTTCTTTTTCTAGCCTAATTGCTCTGGCTAGGACATCCAGCACAATGTTGAATAAGAGTGGTGTTAAAGGGCATCCTTGTCTGGTTTCCCTTCTCAAGGGGAATGCTTTCAGATTCTCTCCATTTATGATAATGTTGGCTGTTGGCTTTGTATAACAGCCCTTTTTTATGTTGTGGAATTTCTCTTCTATGCCCTTTATTATGTCAAGGAATTTCCCTTCTATTCCTATTTTGCTGAGAGTTTTTATCATGAATACGTTTTGGACTTTGTCAAACGCCTTTTCTGCATCGACTGATAAGATCATGTGATTCTTGTCTTCAGTTTTATTTATGTGAGGGATTACATTGATTGTTTTTCTAATGTTGAACCATCCCTGCATACTTGGTATGAATCCCACTTGGTCAAGGTGAATTATTTTTTTGATATGTTGTTGAATTCTATTGG
>NW_004444018.1:646512-667909 GCF_000243295.1 Trichechus manatus latirostris
CTCTTCTCTGAAAGTTTGGTAGAATTCTCCAGTGAAGCCATCTGGGCCAGGGTTTTTTGTTGTTGTTGTTGTTGTTGGGAGTTTTTAAATTACCTTTTCAATCTCTTCTTTTGTTATAGGTTTATTTAGTTGTTCTACCTCTGTTTGTGTTAGTTTAGGTAAGTAGTGAGTTTCTAGAAATTTATCCATTTCCTCTAGGTTTTCAAATTTGTTAGATTACAATTCTTCATACTATTTTGTTATGATTCTTTTAATTTCAGTTGGGTCTGTTGTGATATCACCCATCTCATTTCTTATTTGGGTTATTTGCTTCCTCTTCTATTTTTCTTTTGTCACTTTGGCCAGTGGTTTATCGATTTTGTTGATCTTTTCAAAGAACCAGATTTTGGTCTTGTGAACTCTTTCAATTGTTTTTCTATTTCATTTAATTCTGCTCTAATTTTTATTATTTGCTTTATTCTGGTGCCCTAGGGTTTCTTTTGCTGCTCTCTTTCTATTTGTTTGAGTTGTAGGGTTAATATTTTGATTTTGGCAATTTCTTCTTTTTGGATGTGTGCATTTATTGTTATAAATTGATCTCTGAGCACTGCTTTCACTGTGTCCCAAAGGTTCTAGTAGTATGCATTTTCATTCTCATTTCATTCTGTGAATTTCTTTATTTTATCCTTAGTTTCTTCTATAACCCAGTAGTTTTTGAGCAAGTGTTGTTCAGTTTCCATGTGTTTGATTTTTTTTCCTTGCTTTTTCTGTTATTGATTTCTACTTTTATGGCTTTATGTTCAGAAAAGATGCTTTGTAGTATTTCAATGTTTTGGATTCTGTTAAGGCTTACCTTATGGCCTAATATGTAGTCTATTCTGGAGAATGTTCCATGTGGGTTGGAAAAGAAAGTCTACTTGACTGCTATTGGGTGGATTGTTCTGTATATGCCTATGAGGTCAAGTTGGTTGATTGTGGCTTTTAAATCTTTAAATTGAGTTTCTTTCTGGATGTTCTGTCTTTCACCAAAAGTGGTGTGTTGAAATCTCCTACTATTATTATGGAGCTGTCTATCTCTCTTTTCAATGCTGCTAAAGTTTTTTTTATGTATTTTGAAGCCCTGTCATTGGGTGTGTAAATATTTATCAGGGTTATGTCCTCCTGGTGCATTGACCCTTTAATCATTATATGATGTCCTTCCTTATCCTTTGTGGTGGATTTTACTTTAAAGTCTATTTTGTCAGGGATTAATATTGCCACACTTGCTCTTTTTTGAGGGTTGTTTGCTTAATATATTTTTTTCCAAACTTTGAGTTTCAGTTTGTTTGTGTCTTTAAGTCTAAGGTGTGTCTTGTAGCAGCTTTTAGATGGATCATGTTTTTTTTATCCATTCTACCACTCTCTGTCTCTTTATTGGTGCATTTAGACCATTACATTCAGCATAATTATTGATAGGTATGCATTTAGTGCTGTCATTTTGCTATCTTTTTTTCTGTGTTGTTGACAGTTTCTTTGTTCCACTTAATTTTCTGTGCTAAGTCATTTTTCTTTATGTATTTTCTTTGCATCTTTTTCATTGTTGTTGATTTTGTATTTGTTTAGTTTTTTTTGTTTGTTTTTTTGTTTTTCTTTTTGACGTGCAGGATAGTTAGTTTCCTTTGTGGTTACCTTAATATTTACCCCTATTTTTCTAAGTTTATACCAGTATTTAATGTCAATATATCACCTTGACTTCCTCTCCATATGAAAAATCTATGTCTACATTTTTTAAGTCCCTCTTTTTTGTTTTAATATTGTTAACTTTTACATATTGACATCTGTTTCCCTATTTTCTATGTTTTAGCTTTGGTTTATTTTTGTGACTTCCCTATCTGGGTTGATCTCTGGTTGCTCTGTCCTGTGTTCTAGTCTTGGGTTGTTATCTGATGTTATTGATTTTCTAACTGGAGGACTTCCTTTAGTATTTGTTGTAATTTTGATTTGGTTTTTGCAAATTCCCTAAGCTTCTGTTTATCTGGAAATGCCCTTATTTCACCATCATATTTGAGAGACAGTTTTGCTGGATATATAATTCTTGGCTGGCAATGTTTTTTCTTCAAGGCTTTATATATGTCATCCCATTGTCTTCTTTCCTGCATAGTTTCTGCTGAGTAGTCCGAGCTTATTCTTATTGACTCTCCTTTGTAGATGACTTTTCATTTATCCCTAGCTGCTCTTAAAATTCTCTCTTTATCTTTGGTTTTGGTAAGTTTTATTATACTATGTCTTGGTGACTTTCTTTTGGGATGTACCTTATGTAGGGTTTGATGAGCATATTGGATAGATATCTTATCATCTTTCACGATATCAGGGAGGTTTTCTGCCAACAAATCTTCAACAATTCTCTCTATTTTCTGTTATCCTCCCCTGTTCTTGTACTCCAGTCACTAGGTTATTCCTCTTGATCGATTCTCAGAGAATTCTTAGGGTTTCTTAATTTTTTTAAATCCTTTTATCTGATTTTTCCTCAAATAAGTTGGTGTCAAGTGCTTTATCTTCAATCTCACTAATTCTGACTTTCATTGCCTCAATTCTGCTCCTATGACTTTATATTGAGTTGTTTAATTCTGTAATTTTATTGTTAATCTGTTTGCTGTCTCTCTATGGATTCTTGTAGCCTGTTAAATTTGTCATTGTGTTCTTTTAGAATCTTTTTAAGTTCCTCTATTGTTTTATCTGTATGTTCCTTGGCTTGTTCTGCATTTTGATGATCTCTTTCCTTATCTCTTGAAGAGTTCTGTATATTAATCTTTTGTATTCTACCCCCAGTAATTACAAGAAGTTCTGTTCCTCCAGAAGGTTTCTTTATTCTTTGTCTTGGGAGCTTGCTGAAGCCATCCTCGTCTGCCTCTTTATGTGATTTGATATTATTTGTTGTCTCTGAGCCATCAATATGTTATTATATTTATTTATTTTATATTTGCTTACCATGTCCTAGCGTCTTGTTTTGTTTTGATTTGATATGCCCAAAAAGGCTGCTCATGTGAGCTAGTTTGATTATTGACACCTTTGATGCTCTCATGTACTGTCACCAGGTGGTTAGATCTGTTACTAGGTGTATGAGCCCAGGAGTCCTTTTACTTTTCTTGTATGGATTCTGCTCAGGTGTCCAGATAGTCAGTCACCAAATGTGTGGTGCAGGCTCTCATCTATAGTCCTAGACAGGCAGGAGTGATTAGAGTAGGCAGAGCTATCTGGCTGGTAGGGGGTCACACTCTGAGCAAGACCGGGGGCTGAAGGTTACCCTTGAATGTCTGGAAGGAAAGCACGTCCCTGTTCCCTAGAGTGCATAAGTGGGTGGGTTTTGCAGCCGGACTATGGGCCCCCAGTGCTGTTAGCTCTAAGTCTGAAATGCACCACTTATTCTTGGACCCCTGTTGCAGGTGGCTAGGTGGCATGGGTGGAACCACCAGTCCTCAGGCCCCTGACATGGGTAGGTGAGTATCCTGCTTAATGGGCAGAGCAGTGTCAAATGTCGCAAACGTGCCACTCCACCATATAGCTGATACAGTGAAGTTAAGCTTCAGATATATACCCTGTTGTACTGTGCTAATGAGGGCCTATGCTGTTGAAATAGGCCCACATAGGTCTATGCAGGGGGAGAAGGCATTCAAAATCCATGCATCTTTTATGCCTGTGCCTAGGGAAAAGAGCTGTGCCAGCCCTGAGTTCCTGGCTTAGGGGAGCTGGCAGATTATTTTTTCCTGTTTGTTAATTTGTTCCCTCTTCAAGGCAGGGAAAATCACTTGGGGTTTGTGATGGGTCCTACTGCTGGCCCAGGGGACTCGGCAATTGCTGAAGCCAGCCTGGGACCCAGTGCAGAGGGGTGACGGAGAAGGTAAGTGGGAGAGAGGTTCTTCCTAAATGGGGTGTTTTTTGATCCATGTGGTGGGTTAAATGCATGTCCTTATCTTTTGCTGATTGAGCACTGCTTTTCACTGGCTCTGGAGGTCTGAACAGACTCCCCACCACTGGGTCTCTCCCAAGATGAAAATGTGTCCCAAATGCCACTGCTTGTCTTACTGTGCATGCCAGCTGATCAGGCTCACAGGGCACCAGCTCCCTCTGGGTCAGGTCTGGCAACTCCTCGCTGCTTCTGAACAATCTCTCTCTGCCTGCCACTCAGTATGATTCCTCAACTTTGCCTTTGATGTTCAGGGCTCCTAGATTGTCATATATAATTGATTCACCTGTTTTTTCAGGTCTTTGTTGTAAGAGGGACCACTGGAAGCATCTGACTACTCCACCATCTTGGCCCCACCTATAGATCTTGCTAAAAGATTTCAAGGTTCAGATAGGGTAACATCCAAAAAAAAAAAAAAAATGCTGTCTAGTATTTTATAGCAAGTAATTCTTTAAAGGCACAACTCGTATAGTCTCATGCTTCCTTTTTCCCTTAGGGACCCCTGAGAAAAGGGGTTTCCATTTTCCTTTAGGGACCCCTGAAAAAGATCAACTAAAGAATATCTATTAAATTTCAGTTTCAAGTATTTGCTATCAATAAAATAGAATTGCAGGTTATGGTCTACTAAAGATTTAACTGCTCTAAAGAAACTTTCAGCCAAAAAAAAAAAAAAAGGAAAAGAACTAAAATGAACTGAAGGGAAGGGAAAGGAAAAAGAAAGAATGGAATAGAACAGAAAAGAAATGAAAAGATACCAAAAGAAAAGAAGCAGATGTAAATAATCTTATGCTTTACATAAATAGGTAGACCGTGGGTGGTTTAAACAATTAAGCACTTGGCTACTAACTGAAAGGTTGGTGCTTCATATCCACCAGAGGCTTCTCAGAAGAAAGTCCTGGTAATCTGTTTCCTAAAGGTCATAACTTTGAAAACCCTATGGAGCACAGGTCTGCTCTGCAACATATGGGATCACCATGGGTCAGAATTAACTTCACAGCAACTGGTATAGGTGGTATATAGCATTTTTTGTGGTTAAGGAACACAGCTAGTATTAAGACTATGTAAGGGAGTTCCATTCTTATTTCTGAAAGATTACACAATTTTCCACTTATAAATATTTATCTTGCTTGTATGATTCAGAAGATATACTCAAGCATCAATTAGCCTCCCCAGTAAAAGACAAGACGTAGAAATGTGAGGATTTATGTAAGGCTGTTGAGCTATGTGCTACTAATTCATTTCTAGTTCAAGTTGTTTACCACTATTGTACCTCATTTTTAAAGTGTTGAAGAAGTTTTAAATAGATGCTTTTGGAATTTATATGGAACAAGTACCCTAGAATGAGTGTGCTCCACTTATACTAGAGTTCTGGCATAAGCACTAATCAAATTGTTGAGAATTTTATATAGCTAAAGCAATGAACATTGCTCCCATTTCTGGTTTTATATTTGTACCAATAAAAGTGAAAAATAAATAAGAAACAATTAATTCATTTTCCATTCTCTACTCTTATTATCATTTCCAAATAATTAGGATACAATCTTATATGTTCTATTTGATTTAAGAAAAAATCTATTGTTGTCAAGTCGATTCTGACTGATAGTGAACCTATAGGATAGAGTAGAACTGCCGCATAGGGTTTCCAAGGAGCGCCTGGTGGATTCAAACTGCTGACCTTTTGGTTAGCAGCCATAGCTCTTAACCACTGTGTCACTAGGGTTTCTATTTGATTATTCTGTTCTATTTGATTAACAGTTGAAATCATCACCTCATATTATGCAAGATTCTTTTTTCCCGTTTATAGCCTAACTAGAACTACTTTGATTGTACTGGATTAAGAAAAATAGATTCAAAATCACCAGTAACTATAAAAAGATAGCTCCATGTAGCTATGAGTTTTCCCGATTCAGGATTTTAGTTTTCAGTTGATAAACTTACCATGCAGGGTCTTGATTCCAACATATTAGAACCCAGAAGTATCATTTCATACTCTTGTATCTATTGACTTATTCTACTATCATCTTGGTGTGCCTTCTATGTGTTCATTATATCATAATAAAAATTTCTGAAGACTATGGGAAAAGACAAATAAGAAACCTGTACTGAATGCTGGCACATTATATTGGTTAGGAAAAAAAAAAAAACTATAGGGAGTTAGAATTGTCTCCCTTCTTCACCAACCAGAGAGAAAGCAAAAGAGAGATGGATCTCAGAATATCCAGCTCTGTGACGTCCTTTGGAGAAATGTATATTGACTTATCCAGGAATTCTTATGACCTCTATAACCCCAAGTGTAGTGTTCTTTAATAATGACCACATGTCCATAAAAACCCTTGATTGGAAGACACTCAAAATACACAATGACCGAAACAGTGGACTCGAGGATTCTCGATCATGAAGATGGTGCAGGAGTGGGCAACATTCAGTTCTGTTGTACATGGCGTTGCCATGAGTTGGAGCTGACTCAATGGCAACTAACAACAAGAATATGTTAGTCTCCATCAGTCTTCTTGAATTAAATCATCTATTGTCTCGCATTCTATTTATGTCTCCCAATGCTGTCTTTGCTATCCAAAGGTAGTCCATCAACCCTAGAACTTTTTCTTTGGAAGTAAAACTAGGTATGAAATGATTTCCTGGTACTCTTGAGACTCATCTTTTGCCAAAGACTTTAGGTGCAAATCAGTGAAGCAAATTCCTGTGTGATCATTTCATGCTTCAGTGCTGCTGAATTTTCTGTGCTCTTTGAACCCTAATTTGGAATTGAAATTCCATTTGCTTGTATTAGGAGTGATAGGGCAGAGGGTCTGGAAATGTGTTTCTGTCTAAATGTGAGTCTTCCATGTTGCTCAGTGATTTGGTCTTGGGTTTATGAAGGAAAAAAAGAAAAGAAGATATTCAACTGGAATGGCCTGGCTGCCACAGCCCAAGTGAGAGTCACTTTCATTCCTCATCTTCTAGCCTTGACTTGCTCTATTGTAATCTTATCTGGTGAAGCAAGAGGTGTGACCACTGTGTTATTATTTATGTTTCAGCTCTAAACCCCTCTGACCTAACAGCACAGTGGCTTTCCCTTTCCAGCATAGTTACAACACACCATGGAAGTGAGCTCTGCCCTCTATACCTACCCCTTCCATGGCCCTTCAGCCTATTTGTGGAATGTTCTAGCAACCTGCTACTTATGCAACTGTTATGTCACATTTTTTTCTACAATGCAAGGGTAAATAAAAGTTGCATGCCTATCAGAAAATCAAGAGTTTTAGAGTAAATACAAGTTCTTTCCTCATCTCTAATTGTCACTTGCTGTGGATGTCAAACTGACAGAGTAGCAGAATCTAATTTCCTTGTTTGATTCACCATGAAATTAAACTGAACTGACAATTTTTATTTTCACCTGGCAAATTTGTCCGACACTATTTAAATCTAGCTAATCAAGTACAGTTATCTGCTGCACACACTCATCTCCCTTACCACACCTCTGATTTGCACTATCCCACTTCCTGGACTCCCTCCGACAGCTGTGCATCGGATTACATTTACAGTTTTAGAAAGTGTAAAGGAACGCATGAACATAGTTAGCCAAGGTGCCAGCAAATGTATCATGTCACAAAATTACTACTGAAACATAAAAAAAAAAAAAAGAAGAGTTAAAAAACCAAAAGTCCCAGACTGCAACACTGTTCAGAAACTCAACCAGTCAGATGATTTAGAGAGGCCTGTGCTCAGAAGAGTAGAAAATATAATTCTAAAGTTAACTGACTTTTAGAAAAAATAAAAGTGTTTAACCTCAATAAGAAACAAACATCAACATTCAGAGCTAGTTGGTTTTATAGTAGGAAGTGCCAGATTTGTCTGATGTAATAGGGGCAGTGGGCAGTGTGGGAGTGGCCACTGATCAATGAACTGTAATTTGAGCTTTCAAAGATAAGGAAGACTCCTCTGTGAGCTACATCCTGGATCAATAGCAATGTCCCAAAGCAGGGATTTATGATATTGTAAAACCTATCAGTGCCATAGAGTTGATTCTGACTCATGGTGACTCCATGTGTGACCCCATGTTTGCCTGAGTAAAGCTGTGTTCCATAGAGTTTTCAGTGGCTGGTTTTTCAGAAGTAGATCACCAGGCCTTTATTCCAAAGTACTCTGGGTGGGCCCAAACTGCCAACATTTTGGTTAGTATCTGAGCATGTTAACCATTTACACCACCCAGGAACTCCATGATATTTTAGGGCACTGGGAATTTGACTGAATGAAACCAGACAATGAGGAGAAGAAGGTTATAGGACTCACCACTTAACCACTGGCAATTACCAGCAGCTCTGAAGTGCAGTTCCAAGGATCACCAATGAAAGAAAGAGCCTGAACTTATGCAGTCCACAGGACAATTAAATGGGTGTTTGGATGCCCAAGTCCAGGAAGCATAGTCTATTAACTGGGCCAAAGGCAGATAGATCATGTCTTCACTCCTGAACATCTCTTCAGTGCCAGCCAGTTCCTGGATTTCTACACTGATTTATCACAGATGTGTGTCTGACCTTTTTCTACTCTGAAACTGAGTTCCATGGGTTTCATATCAGCCCCAAAACATCTTCAAAGATGAACAGAGACTCTTGGTTGGTTCCACATTTAGAACAGAAGCTGCAATATTTGTATATGCTTAATAATTAAGAAGCATACAAGAATCTGATTAAATATGTGTGTCCATCAGAAAAAATGCATATAATGCATAAAAATCTGTATGCAAGTTCAGAAAACATTTGTTAACTTCTTGAAGCCCTTATCGTGACCTAAACATAATAATAGCTACAATTTTTTGAGTGCATACTGTATGCAGGACACTGTGCTAACACGTTAGCGGTATCAGCTTACCATCAGGCCTGGCTTGCTCAGCACTGCTGGGGAGAATCACTAAACTAAAAACTCTAGACCGCTCACTCTTGAGGAAATTACATGAAATTGCTCTTGTGACAAGCAATTCAAGTACAAATCAGCCCCTGCAAGAAGGAGTGGCTGCCATTGTAACTTTAATTTAGGGCTTCTATTTTAAATTACTGATTATTTTCATTGTTACCAGCATCTTAAAATATATGACATACTTCTCTTTACAGGCAGTCAAACAGGCCTGTTTGCTGAATCTCAGTAACAGCTACCCTGGGGGAGGACTAGTTGTGTCTTTGTATTTCCTTCAAAGTTCCCCAAAATGAATTTTGCATCTACCATATAGCCTAGGTTTTGTTTTTTTTTTTTAACCACACCAAATATATTTTTCAAACCACTTCCTTGTAACAGGAAGTGCAGAAACTTAACTTTGTTTGTATAATTTTGATCCTTATAGCCCTGGAAGAAGATATCATTATTCCCACTTGATACAATGGGAAGCCAAGGTCCAGAGAAGCTGAATAATTTCCCCTTGTTCACACAGCTGGTGAGTGGTAAAGTAAAGTTTAGAAGCCCAAGTTTTCAGTATCTGTGCTCTACTGCCCTAGACTTCAGGATAAGAATCTCTGCTAAACAACACTGGTATATTATAAAACTGATGAACCATTATCCAACTCTAACTGTGATAGAATAAACAGTAAGAAGTTGATCTTAAGTACATAATAAAGCATCCAGGTTGTTTCTGGCTGATAAATAAGTTTAGACATTTTATTGCAAGAATCTCGTCCTATCCACTGCCAAGTGCACCTCCCTTCCACAAATGGCCACCTAGTCAGCTATCCCATTTATTGGAGGACTTTGTGATTATCTATGCCCAAATCAACAGAAAGGACAGACACAAGGAGAATCTGAGCTCTGGACTCTTACATGGATATTTTTGCACAGCATCCATGCTATTTTTTGAATATGCATCTTATCAGTTTCACAGGGCTGCTATAACAAACTACATGGCAATCTACTTCCAAAAAATCAGCCATTGAAAACCGTATGGAGCTTAGTTCTACTCTGACACACATGGGGTCACCATCAGTCAGAGTCAACTTGACAGCAGCTTGAAAAGTGTGGCTTAAAACAACAGAAATCTATTGTTTCACAGTTCTAGAGGCTAGATGACTGAATTCAGAGTATTGGCAAGGCCATGCTCTCTCAGAAGTCCCTAGTGGAAGATAGCTTTTTGTCTCTCTCAGTTTCTGGCAACACCAAATGTTCCTTGGTTTGTGGCAGCATAACTCCAGTCTCTTCACATGGCTGTATTCTCTTTGTGTCTCTTCTCCTCTTCCTATAAAGACGCTAGTCATAAAGAGATTAGGGTTCACCCTAATGACCTCATCTTAACTTAATTAATTACTTCTGCAACAATCTTATTTCCAAACGAGGCCACATTCACATGTATGGGGTGGGGGTGGTGGGGAGCAGGTAGGACTTCAACATATCATTTGGGGAGACACAATTCAACCCACAACAGGTATGAACTATGAAAATATTTCCTCCTGGCAAACTAGACATTACAAGCTACGTAGAAACCTAGTGACCTAAACTTAAACAGCATGTTTAGAATAATCAAGAATTTACACAGAAGAAAAATGGATAAGTATAGCTAACATTGCAGGAGTAACTTCTAGCAAGCTAAGGAGAAGCATTGGAATAAATGCTGTTGAGTGGTGGCAGATGAAAGAGAACTTGGAGAAAGTTGAGACCTGCAGGAGCAACAGGAGAGGGGCTGTTAGGATGAATCTGAGGAATTGAAGCAAGATGAAAGGGATATGCGACAGAATAAAGAGCAGAAAGCTGAGGAAGGAAAGAAAAATTTGCAGTCTCTCTTGATGTTCGATTCTCACTGTGCCATGTAAAGGGAAGGAGAACATTGAGAAGGGCTTTGAAAGAATACTTCCCTCAAAGGATCATTCTTAAGGAGAAAAAAATAGCCACTGACCAGAGGTGGGTAGCAAGTGAGCCCAAGGAAGCTCCTTCTCAAATGCCTGCATGCTAAGTCATTAGCATTACTTTCTAATCCATGTATGGACATGGGACATAGAATTCTAGAAAGAACCCCACACAGAAGATTCAGGAAAAAAATAAAAATAAAATAACGGCTAGAGGCCTGATTTTTCCACTGGAGATAATGTTTCCAGTGCGCACTTTTTCCATTTTTTGTTTTTTTTTTAATTAAAACATTATGGAAAATAATATTGTAACATAGTGATAGTGATAGTCGTGAACAAGCTCAGGCAAGGCCCAAGGAGTAAAATGTGAAATTGAATTGCAACAGGGAGAGAAGAATTTCATCATCTACTGCATGTTTTAAGAACAGATAAGAGCTTCGTCTGGCAAAAGGCTAACACAACATTTCTTTCAGTGTAAATTATGGAATAACCTGAGAGTGTCCCATGAGCAGCCACTGATACACTGAATAATACTCTAGGTTGGAAAGGAATTGAAGAAAGTGGAGAAAATGCTTACAAGGACAAAATTAAATGAAAAAAAACATAGAAAGCATGTACTTTTAAGAACCTCAAGAAGAAAGCAGAGCGATAAAAATAAGATTGCTGGAGCGCCAAAGGTAAGACAAGATCATGGGGTGAAAGACGTAAGTAAGAGGTATAGACTAGCACTACTCAGAGAGCCAGGCCATGAAAAGATGCGGAGCTTGTGCCAGAACATAAATTAGTACACTGTTTCCTTCACTGACAAAAATCTTGCTACTACTGTTACTACTACTACTACTACTAATAATAATAATAATAGCTGAATAGCCAAACTAAACAGTGGGTTTTGGTGATGTAGTTAATTTATATTCTGTTAAACCTCCCTATCTCCTCATGAACTGTTAACAAAATTGGTAACAAAAAATTCTAGGAATCACACATTGGATAGTAGTGGTTTAGACTTCAGAAGGGAAGAGGTTGTCAACAACAGCCTAAAGGGAGAGTGGGGTGCCAAGCAGATGGTCAGCAACACCAACACATACAGCAGGAGAGAAGACAGTTTCCATAGAAGGATGTGACAACAGAAGTAATGCCATTAGGGAAAGGGACAAAGAAAGGACCCTGAAGGATAGGCAGAAGAGAAGACTATAGTCCCTCTGCCATGGAGGCAGCAAGTTGATAGAACAGAGAGAGGTGGTGTTCTTGCCAAGAGAAGGTACCTGGGCTTTTGGCTATTACCCCAAGTCACTAGTGCAGACAAGAAAGAGGGACTTATCACTTTCAGGATGAGTTGGTAAAGGAAAACTTGTGGACCATTGAGAAGGCTACGAAGTATATTTTTAGAGTAGAACATTGTTCCAAATATCATTTTAAAGATTATTAATGAATATACTCAAATATCATAGGAAAAGACTTTTATCATTGAAAAAGCATGACTTCTTTATTAGATAAGAACTGTGAACCATGCAGTTTGCAATAGCTGATTCTTCAGAAGTAAATCACCTGTCCTTTCTTCCTAGGTGCTTCTGGGTAAACTAGAAGCTCTAATCTTTCAATTAGCAGCTGAGCACATTAACTGTTTGAACAAGCCAGGGACTCCAAAGTTTACAATAGGGATCAATATATCGAAAGACAAGAGTTGCATGGGGTATTGGGCAGAAGTCTGAGGTATTGTGAGTAGTGTATCTCAGGTCAAAATGTCCTACACAGAATCACATAGTAAATTGCTGGTAAATTTGTGGGACATTTGTTCCTGACACGCATCATAAGCCATTACAGAGTTCTCTTTCAACACATTGCAACATCCTTTTCAAGCAATCCAGGATACTTTTTAGAAAATTCGGGACTCATAGTCTGTAATTCAGACCTCTAGGCTATCAAAACCTAATGCACTTAAAACGAACTCAGACATTTAAGCTTTCCATATATTCCTTGTCTTGGCTTTGCACTAAAGTGCTTATCTTTTGCATTTAATCAAATGACGTTGTGGCTGTCCTCTACCTTGGGGGTATTTCTTCTCCATTCAATTAGTTCTCTTCTGTGGGTAAGAATTTTATGCAAGGACCCCAGTCATCAAAAAATGCCCTTTCATTTGCATTAAGTAAGAGCAAGCGCTTAAGGTGATGCGTTTGGATGAGCCCCAACAGAATTGGAATAATTCTGCAAGGCTTGTGTGCAGGATTTTATTTTACCCCATTCCCTTTGTAGAGAACACCCCAACCTGCTCTAACTCTTTGCTCATTAACAGCATAAATCATGTAAAATGTTAAAAGTCACCGTTGCAATGATATTTGATAGAGAATTTAAATTAGACCACAGAGAAAAGTGACAGTACTCTTTGGAGGCTATATGATTCATTTCTTGGTACCATACCAGAAGTTGAAAATGCAATGCAATTTTATAATGAACAGAAGCATTGCTTCTGGCCTTCATACAACTCCAAAAATAGTTAGAACAAGGTTGACCACAAATCAGGAGGGTCTTATGCAGAACATTTTTAGCATATGGCTCTACATTTATCTTAAAAAAATATATATATATACACACACACACATATATATATTTCTCTCTCTCACTCACTCTAAGCATGTTTCTTACTGCGTTTCTCTTTCTGACTCTCTCTTTGCCTTTATCTCTGTCTCTGTCATTCTCCGACCTTCTCCCTTACTCTGACTCTGTCTCTCTGTGTCCCCTTCTTTGTCTCTTCCTATCTCTTGCTCTCACTCTGTTGCTCCCTTTCCCGTCCTCCTCCATCCTCCCTGCTTCCTTCTGACTCTCTTTTCATCTTGGAATCTCTGTTTCCCTCTGCCTACAGAAATTGCTTTTTCTATTCCTCTACCCTGTTTTCTCTGACTCTGTATGTCTTTGTCCCTCTTTGTCACTTTCTCTGTCCCTCTTCATCCTTTTCATTCTCTTGCTCTCTCACTGTCTGTCTGTCTCTTTCTGCGTCTCTGTCTCTTTTCATTCCTGTCTGTCTTGTTTTCTCTGCCACGTCTCTAAGTCTCTTTCCTTGTGTCTCTCTTTGTTCCCATAACACACAGACACACACACACACGGAACAGAATTTAGAGCAATTCCATCTTTATGTATTCTTCTTTAATAGAGAAGATATTTCTCAAGAGGCCTGCAACACCCCTCTGCCTGCTGAGAGGAGAGACCAAAAAACCAAATCCGTTACTGTAGAGTCGATTCCAACTCACAGCAACCCTATAGGACAGGATAGAACTGCCCCATAGAGGTTCCAAGGAGCGCCTGGTGGATTCAAACAGACAACCTTTTGGTTAGCAGCCTGAGCTCTTAACCACTGCACCACTAGGGTTTCCTTGTATAGTGTAAGGGGCTTGAAATGAAAAAGAGGTATTAAGGGTCTAAAAACCAAGGAAGAAATCCTCTAGACAAGCATGTATATTAGTTCAGAAATGGTGTATTTTGTACTTTATGTACAGTTAATTGCATAGTTGTTGGGACAAATAAAACAGCGCCATTACCGCGTTACCATATAATTACCATTGTTTCCTAAGAAGTTTCTATATAGTTACTACATTATTACAGAAAAATAAAACATGCTATTTCATGGTAACTATGCAATTAGCTCATGTACACTTATTGAACAAAGAAAGAAATAAAATGGTCCATTTTTATTTTCCCCACTCCCGTGAGTCATAATATTGTCCCTCTTTTAGAAATGGCATAATAAATCAACATACTAACATAGAAAATATGCAGATTAGGCTTTTTTTCTAATCTTTTTTTTTTTTTTCCTGGTAAGCAAATGAATACCTAGGTAATTGCAGATGCAAAACAGCTAGCATACCAGATAGTCAGGGGAACAAACAGATTCTAGCAAGCAAATCTACTGCTTTTAATAGAAGAGGAACAATGAGTCCTTTTTGGCTGTGGTTAGTGGGGGTTGCTTTGACAAGCCAAGTGTCTCAGTGGCTAGAAAGAATGAGAAAATAATTAAATACATTTCATTCTATATTGCTGCAGGCTGAAAGCATTGCAAACAAAAACTGGTACCAAGTTATGTGTACATTCACAGAAGGATTTCAGTTTCTGTAGCACATACTACGAAGGAAAAATCTAGTGTTTCAATATTTAAATCAGTTCTATAAAAAGCAGAACAGTCTACAAAAGTTTGAATTCCCTATCAGAAGTTCGTTCTGGCAGTGAAAAGGAGATTTAGAAGAAAGAAAGATGAGGTACACAGTATACTCTCTCATCGCCATGAAGCGTTTGTACTTAATAGGCTCGTGTACAATCATCTTTCTATGAAGCTAACTGCAAGCTGCTTAAAATAACGAGAGTGGGTTTGTTTATCGTAACTAATTGATTTCCAATACTTCAAAGTTAATTGGGCGGAACAGGTCATCTCAAGCTTTCTTTGAGGCATGTTTTAATGGGCTCCTTATTTAAGAAATTAATGAATAGATTAGTACAATCTGTTTTCACATTTGTTATTTTTCTAGAAACACAGCTTTAAAAACTCCTGGGAAGAGATCCCATTCTGGTCCCTCTCTCAATTCTTTTCCTTTTATCTAAACAGCACTCAACTCACCTCTCCCTGATTTCTAGCAGAAAAATGCCTCAGCTCCCTACCTGTTCTGAATTTAATTAGTAAAGAGTCCCAAGGGACTTCAGAACTGTAACAATGGGCTCAAGCATAAGAAGGATTGTAAGAATGGCACAGGACAGGGCAATATTTCCTTTCGTTGTATGTAGGGCAGCTATAAGTCAGAACCAACGCAACAGCACCTAACAACAACCTTCTTCGATTGGCAGAGAGATACCTAAGGGGAAAGCTGTCTTGGTCTTCTCACATACACAGAATTTATATTATTATGAGGATTCCGTATTCATAGCTGATCTGGTATTTTTGGAGAATGTTGGTTGAATTCAACACTAGTTTCCAATCTTCGTATTAGCCAACATTCTTAAAGGCTTTTTAAAAGAGAGAAAGCAAGTAAAACCCTTATCAATGAACAAGTTATCTAGATTTTTTAATGATCTGAGTCAATGACTGTCAGTCATGAAAATATACATGTATCTTTTTACAGGCAAGATAATCAAGTGTCTGGGATAATCTTTTTCACTCCAGATATGTCACAGGGATTCAGATTTCTTACAGACATATGCAAATAAAACAAAATCTAAGTTTACATGCAGTTAAAGCAGTGCTATTGTGTATTTGGAGTCCCTTACCGTTACCCATTGTCATCAAGTCGATTTGGACCCATGGAGTCCCTGGATAGGGCAAATGGTTAACACACTCAGCTACTGATTTAAAGGTTGGAGGTGCAAGTCCACCCAGAGGTGCCTCACCAAAAAAATCATCGGCAATCTACTTCCAAAACATCAGCCATTGAAAATCCTATGGAGCACAGTTCTACTCTGACACACATGGGGTCATCATGAGTTGGAATCAACTCAACAGCAAATGGTGGTAGTGGAGGTGATCATGTATCTCTCTTCTCTCATCTAACTCAATTATGACTCTTGGCCGCAACCTTTTGGGAGATGATACTTTTTGCACTTAAAAAGATAAAATATCCATTAAACAAAAAAGGTCCGTAGCTTCTCATGGCTTTTCTTCCACACAAAGCTCAATAACTCAGTTGAGTATCACCCCAAAGTCTTTGTTTTCCATTAAGGAGTAAAAAGAAGGCTCATTTCTTCAAAATGAGAAGCATTGGTGTAATAGGCAGAATTCTAAAATGTCCTCCAAGATTTCTGTCTCCCTAATATACACAGCCTGCATAATCTCTGGGACTCTATGATGCATTTTACTCCCATGATTAGGTTTGGTTAAGATAAGGAGATTATCCAGGTGGGCTGGTCTAATCTCATGAGCCCTTTAGAAGGTGAGAGGTTGCTCCAGCTGGATACAGAAAAAGAAAGCAGAAAGAGGTTCTCCCTGTGACCTGGAAGAAAGCCAATATCCATGTTGTAAACCGCCTACGGGTGCCAAATGGCAAGGAACTGAAGACGGACTCCAGAAGCTGAGAGTGGTCCTCAGCTGACAGATTGCAGGAAAAATGGAGACTTCCATCCTACAACCACAAGGAAATGAATTCTGCCAACAACCAGTGAGTTTGGAAGAAGACACCGAGCTCAGATAAGAACTGCTGCCTTGGTTGACACCTTAATTTTAGCCTGACAAGACACTGAGCAGAGAATCCAGTCATACTGTGCAGATATTTGACCTACAGAAAATGTGAGGTAATAAATTTGTATTGTTTTAAGTCCCTAAACTTGTGGTCCATTAGGTTTTAATTGGGTGAGTTTCGGCCAATATCCAGGTTTTTCTTCCTAGTCCATCTTAGTCTGGAAGCTCTACTGAAACCTGTTCAGCACGATAGTAACACACAAACGTCCACTGACAGATGAGCGGTGGCTGTGCACAGTGTCACCATGAGTCAGGGGCCGATTCCATGGCAGCTAGAAACAACAACAACAAGCTTGTAGGAAATTGTGGTAACAGGATTGGAAACAAAGCATCTGACCCCTGAAAGGGTAGGATTTTTCACTCTCATACTTTTCATCCCAGGCATTTTGGAGATTTGCGGTTGAGCCTTGGGAACTATGCTAGTTTTTCTCTGACAAGCATTAGACATAAGATTCAATATTAACTGGATATACCCAGTATTTAAAAACTTTGTGATGAATAATTTTATTTAATTGAACCAGCCTCAAGAGTATCCTTACGCTCTGCTGACAGAGGTTCTTTCATGAAAAGAACCTCTTTCCACTGAAAACGTGAAGTTCCTTATTTTGAAAAGTCTAAGTAAACACTTCATCTAGTCCATTACCAGGGTTTTGTTTTGCATGAAGCATCCACAGCACGGGCTGGGGGATAAATAAGTGTATTCTTAGATGATATAATTCACAGACAAAGGGAGGGAGATGAAAATCCAGCTTCTCATCACTCATCACAGTTTTGAAACTCGCAGAAGAGATAAGGTTTCATCTCACACATAGTTGATGCTGCTTTGTGTTAAAAGGCCTATCCCCAGCAGACTCCCACACAGAGACCTCAAGAGGAGGCCTGATATTGGCAAACATGCAAAGGCAGGCTACCCTGTGCTTTGCTTAATGAGTGTTGCTGCAGATAAAGACATTACAGCAATCTTAGTGAAGCTGAACTCGTGGACAGCCTGTCATTTAAAAGTACAATGAAATTGCCTTAAAGGTAAGCCATACTACTGAACTTGAGACATCCCAAATAGAGTTGTCACCTAAGTGTTTATGTTCTTTCAGCCCTAAAGGCTACCTGTCACTTGCTATCAGGTCATGCTTCATTGATGAATTAAAAAAAAAAAAAAAACTGGTTTTGTGCTGTGGTCCTCTTTTTTGTATTTTATATATCAGCTAAGTGTATGTTCTCTTTATGACTCACGTGTGTATGTGTGCCTGTGTGTGTGTGATTTGTTTTGTTTTATTTACCGTAAAGGCACCTTTTAATATCAGCTTTACTGGGGTGTAATTAACATACCATAAAATTTGTTATTTTAAAGTGATTTTTAGGATATTAACTGAGTTGTTTAACTAGCGCCACTATCTAATTTTAGAACATTTTTATCACCCCCAACAGAAATTCTGTACCCATGAGCAGTCACTCCCCATTCTCTCCTTCCCCAACCCGTTGGCAACCTCTATATACTTTCTGTCTCTGTGGATTTGCTTATTCTGGATATTTTGTGTAAATGAAGTCATGGAATATGTGGTCTTTTGTATCTGGCTTCTTTCACTTAGCATAATGTTGTCAAGGTGCGTTCGTGTTGTAATATGAACCAGTACCTCATTCATTTTTATGGACCAGTGAAATTTCATTGTATGGATACTCCACCTTGTGTTTGTCAATTCATCAGTTAATGAGTTAATCAGTTAATTTTCACCTTTTGGCTATTGTGAAAATGCTGCTATGAACACTCATTCACAAGTTTTTGTATAGACATATTTTCATTTCTTTTGGAAATAGAATTATTGGATCGTATGTTAATTTTATGTTTAATATTTTGAGGAACTGCCAAATTATTTTCCAAAGTGGCTGCACCATTTTAAAATCTGACCAGCAATGTATGAAAGTTCCAGTTTTTCCATATACTCATTAACACGTTATTGCCTGCCTTTTTTTATCTTAGCCATCCAAGAGAGTTCGAAATGCTACCACATGGTGGTTTTAATTTGCATTGCCCTAGTGGCTAATGATCAGAAACACTGGTGGCATAGTGGTTAAGAACTACGGCTGCTAACCATAAAGGCTGGAAGTTCAAATCCACCAGGTGCTCCTTGGAAACCCTATAGGGCAGTTCTACTCTGTCTTATAGGGCCACTATGAGTCAGAATAGACTCCATGGCAACGGGTTTGGTTTTTGTTTGTTTTTTTTTTTTTTTAAAGTGGCTAACGGAAGCCTTGGTGGTGTAATGGTTAAGAGCTCAGCTGCTAACCAAAAGGTGCAGTTAAATCCACCAGCAGTTCCTTGGAAACCCTATGGGGCAGTTCTACTCTATCCTGTCAGGTTGCTATCAGTTGGGACAGACCCACGGCACCTAAAACAACAACAACAACAAGTGGCTAATGGTCCAGTGGTTAAGAGCTACTGCTGCTAACCAAAAGATTGGCAGTTCGAATCCACCAGCCACTCCTTGGAAACACTTTGGGGCAATTCTACTCTGTCCGATAGAGTTGCTATGAGTTGGAATCCACTCGACAGCAACGGACTTTTAGTGGCTAATGGTGTTGAGCATATTTTTTTTCCACTTTTTTTTTTTTTACTGTACTTCAGGTGAAGGCTTACAGAACAAATAGTTTCTCATGAAACAGTAGTACACATATTGTTTTATGACATTGGTTAACAACCCCACAACATGTCAACCCTCTCCTTTCTCAACTTTTTTTCTTTTTTTCATGAAAATATACATAGCCAAAGATATACCATTTCAAAAATTTCTACATGCACAGTTCAGTGACATCGACTATGCTCTTCCAATTGTGCTGCTATTCTCACTTTAGATGAAGGCTTACAGAACAAAATAGTTTCTCATTAAACAGTTAGTACACATATTGCCCTATGGCAATGGTTAACAAACTCACAACACATCAACACTATCCTTACTCAACCTTGGGTTCCCTATCACCAACATTCCTGTCCCCTTCTGCCGTCTGGACCTTGTCCTTGAACTGCTGTACCTCATTAGTCGCATTTGCTTTTATGGGGCTGTCCACTCCCCAGCTGAATGGTGAACCTCGGAAATGACTTCACCACTGAGCTAAAAGGGTGTCTGGGGGCCATACTCTCGGGGTTTCTCCAGTCTCCTTTAGGTCAGTAAATCTGGTCTTTTTTGTGTGTGTGTGAGTTAGAATTTTGTTCTACATCCTTCTCCAGCTCTGTCCGGAACCCTCTGTTGTGATCCTGGTCAGAGAAGTCAGGCACCATCGAGCTGTACTGGACTCAGTCTGGTGGAGGCCTTGGTAGCTGTGGTCCATTAGTCCTTCGGACTAATCTTTCCCCTTATCCTGTTCTCTTCATTCTCCCTTGCTCCCAAAGGGATGAGACCAGTGGTGTATCTTAGATGGCTGCTTACAGGCTTTTAAGACCCCAGATGCTACTCACCAAGGGAAAATGTAGAACATTGTCTTTGTAAACTGTGTTATGCCAATTGACCTAGATGTTCCCTGAGACCATGGTCCCCACAGCCCTCCACCCAGCAATTGAGTCCCTCAGGGAGTTTGGATGTGTCTATGAAGCTTCCATGACCTTTCCTTGTACAAGTTGTACTGGTTTCCCCTGTATTGTGTACTGTCTCACCCTTCACCCAAGATAACACTTATCTATTGCCTATGTAGTATTTCCCCCCAACCACTCCCATCCCCAGTAACCAACAAACATTGTTACATTTTGTGGGTGAAATTTTTCATGGGTTTTTACAATAGAGATCTCATACAATATTTGTCCTTTTGTGATTGACTTATTTCACTCAGCATAATGTCCTCCAGTTTCATCCATGTTATGAGATGGTTCAAAGATTCATCATTGTTCTTTCTCATTGCATAGTACTCCATTGCGTGTATGTACCATAGTTCGTTTATCCATTTACCTGTTGATGGGCATCTAGGTTGTTTCCATTGTTTTGCTATTGTGAACAATGCTGCCATGAACATAGGTGTGCATATGTCTATTCCAGTAACAGCTCTTATTTCTCTAGGTTATATTCCCAGGAGTGGGATTGCTGGGTCGAATGGTATGTCTATTTCTAGCTTTCTGAGGAAGCACCATATCATTTTCCAAAATGGTTGTATCATTTTGCATTCCCACCAGCAGTGCATAAGAGTTCCGATTTCTGGTGGTCCGGCAAGATGGCGGTCTAGGCAGAAGCACCACGCCGTCCCTCCACAACAAAGATCCAAAAAACTAAGCCAAACATAGAATCAACAATCCTGAAACCCTAGAACATCAATTGAAGAGATAAAGAACTCAGCCGAACACCAAATGGAGTAAGCATACCGAAAGAGAACAGAGAGCGAGGAGAGATTCATGCAGAGGTCCCCTACCAGCTAACTCAGCGCGGATCCACCATCTTGGACTCCTATCGGAGACCAGCAAACGGGAGT
>NW_004444018.1:681729-724229 GCF_000243295.1 Trichechus manatus latirostris
CTGTATTCTCCATGAATTTTTCTATTTTTTCCTCATTTTTGTCTACTTTTTGCTTCAGCTCTTGGAGAATTCTCAGTATTAGGGATTTGAATTCCCTATCAGGTAGTTCTAGTGCCTTTTCTTCCACTGGAAAGTCATCTGGTGTTTTATTTTGGACGCCTACTGGAACCATCCTGTCCTGTTTTTGTAAATGTTTTGATAATGTCTGCTGTCTTTGGGGCATTCAGTAGTTATTTTTCTTGTTTTGATGGTAGATTTGTTTGTTTTGTCCATTTTTTTAAGAAAATTTGACTATGTCTGTGCAGGCGGGCTGTGTGTTCTTTGTTGTTTGCTCGCCTGTGGGCACAATACTTTTCGCCTCCTTCTCCAATTGGCAGGGTCAGTCACTCAGATATGGTATGGCAGGGCAGGTCTAGTTGAAGAGGAGTTACTGGGACAGGTTGTTTGTGGCACTTACTACAGCCACAAGTGCAGATCGGTAATCAGTGCAGGGCAGGTTCCAATAGGCTATGCCTGTGCTGCTTGGTGGTGTGATGTTCAGTGCACAGTGCAGGTAGGCAGGATGTATATGTGGAGCTAAGCTGGATATGGAAGAGAGGAGAGAGGATCAGGAGCCAAAAGCATACAAACAAACAAAAAAGAGTGCTAGGAGAGCTTGCCCTTGGAGTGGAGAGATGAAAGACTATGAAATGGAGAAAAACAAAAAGGCGAAGAGGAAGAAAAAAAGAAAAGAAAAGAATGAATAAATAAAAATCGGAAAGGGAAAAAAGCAGCAAAGTTCCCAGGTATCTCACTGGTGTGGCTATGAGGTCTGGGGAAGTTGTTCTCAGGTGTTTCAGTACAGCCCGGCTAGAAGGCGTAGATGTATACAATGCCAGGTATTCAGGGAAAAGAAAGAGAAGGACAATATAGAGAGATGAGAAACTGAGTAATGAAGAAAGAGAAAAAGGGGAAAGAAAACAAAATAAATTTTTAAAAAAAGAACAGGAAAAGCCCCTAAAAAAAAAACAAAAAAACCCAACAAAAAAAGAAATGCTCTCAGGGATCCTTCTGCACATTTGTGCAAGCTGAGGGGGTAGGTTCCAAGCCATGCAGCACCGCCTGGTCAGAACGGGCTCCCAACTCAAGAAAAGGAAAAGAAAACAAACATTTCAAAACAAACAAACGAACAAAAACCCCGGGATCCCATCAGCACGGCAACCCAGACCGGGAAGCAGTTCCACACTTGAACGGAGCTCTGCGGCCCCTCAGGAAGAAGCAAAGATGGTGCGTGGAGCCAGTTATCTGAGCGAAAGGAGGGGGAGGTGGTGAGAGGTAAGGAAGAAATCAAAAGAAGGGGAAAAAAAGCAACACCAGCAGCCAACAAATGGCACTCAGAGAGCCAGCTAGTGTGGGTTGGTGCAATCTAAGCAGCTGGTGCTTCCAGGACAAGAGACTGTGTCTGCAGGAATCAGAGGAGGCCGAGTGTGGGTGAAGAAGGTTAGTGGGTGGGAAAGTGTATATCACAAATTACCGAGCTCTGCAGCCCCTCAGGAAGAAGCAGAGATGGAGCATGGAGCCAGGTATTTGAGCGAAAGGAAGGGGAGGTGGTGAGAGGTAAGGAAGAAATCAAAAGAAGCTGAAAAAAGCAACACCAGCAGCCAACAAATGGCACTCAGAGAGCCGGCCTGTTCGGGTGGGTGGAATCCAAGCAGCCGGTGTTTCCCGGACAAGAGACTGTGGCCACGGGAAGCAGAGGAGGCCGAGTCGGGGTGAAGAAGGGTGGGGGGTGGGAAAGCATATATCGCAAATTACCAGTTGTTTTGTCTCGTGCTGGAAACTCCGTGAAGCTGCTTTCTCATACCTCCTGTTTGCTGGTCTTCGATAGGAGTCCAGGATGGCAGATCCATGCTGTGTTAGCTGATCGGGGACCTCTGCATGAATCTCTCCTTGCTCTCCATTCTCTGTCAGTTTTCTCACTCTGTTTGGTGCTTGGCTGAGTTTTTTATCTCTTCATTTGATGTTTTAGGGTTTCAGGATTGTTGTTTTCTCTGTTCGGCTTAGTTTTTCAGGTCTTTGCTGTGGAAGGATAGCGTGGTGCTTCTGCCTAGAGTGCCGTTTTGCCAGAAGTCTCTGTTGAGCATCTTTTAATGTGCTTATTGGCCATTTGTATATCTTCATTGAAGAAATATCTATTCAAATCCTTTGCCCATTTTTTTAAATTGTGTTATTTGTCTTTTTTAATATTGATTTGAAAGTGTTCTTTATATATTCTGGATACATGCTTTTATCAGATACATGATTTGCAAATATTTTCTACATTCTTTGAGTTGTCTTTGTATTTTTTCCATGATGTCTTTTGAAACACAAATATTTATAATTTTGATAATGTCCTATTTATCCAATTTTTCTTTTGTCCATCGTGTTTTTGACATCATGTCTAAGATCTATTTTTTTAATACAAGGTCATGACAATTCATGCCTATGTTTTCTTCTAACAATTTTATAGTCTTATCTATTATATTTAAGTCTATGATAGATTTTGAGTTAATTTTTTTATGTGGTGTGAGTTAGAGGGCAAACTTCATTCTTTTGCATGTGGCTATACACTGACCATACCATTTGTTCAACAGAATATTCTTTCTCCATTGAATTTTCTTGGCATTGTTATCGAAAATCAGTTGAGCATAAATGTATGAGTTTATTTCTGGACTCTCAATTTTACTCCTTTGATGAATATGTACACTGTTATCACAGTACCACACAGTCTTTATTATACCAGCTTTGTTTGGAAATTGAAAAGTGTGAATCCTCCAACTTTTTTCTTCTTTTTCAACATTGTTTGGAGTATTGTAGATCCCTTGTATTTCCATATGAATTTCAGGATGAGTTAGTCAATTTCTGCCAAAACAGGCAACTGAGATTTTGATAGAGATTGTGTTAACACTAGCTCAATTTGGGAAGTATTGCCATCTTAACAATGTAAGTTTTCTGATCCATGAACATGGGATGTCTTTCCATTTATTAGATATTCTTCAATTTCTTTCAATAAAGTTTTATAGTTTTCTGTTTAAAAGTCTTGCATTTCTTTTGTAAATTTATTCCATTCTCTTTGGTGGTATTTTAAATGGAATGATTTTTCTTAATTTCATTTTGTGATTGTTCTTAGGACAGTAAGAATAATATGTTTTTAGGACAATGTGACAAAAATGGATTCTAGGACCCTAAAGCCATGTCAAGAACATTCTTCCCAGCTCTACAAGTGGTTGTTAAATTTGCAAAGAATTTTGTGTCTTTCTATCAATGTTTCTCAGATAAAAATAGCACCTTATCACTGCCTAACTGGGACATTTTTTATACCAAGTATAACTGTATATACAGGAGCAATTTACTATATTCTTCATTCAGACAACAAAAAGGAATTGAGACTTTATTTTGTGCCAGGCATTGTTCTATGTGCTTATGATACATCAGCAGACAGGTAAAGATCAGTAACTTCATGGAGTGCTTCTTTTTCTGTGGGCAGAACTGGTTCAAATTTTGAGAGAAGAAAATGATTATTGTTATTGTTGTTAAGTGTCGTTGAGTCAATTCCAACTTATAGTGACACTATGTACAACAGAATGAAACACTGACCAGTCCTGTGACATCCTCACAATGGTTGCTATGTTTGAGTCCATTGTGGCAGCCACTGTGTCAATCCATCTCATTGAGGGTCTTCCTCTTTTTCACTAACCGTTTACTTTGCCAATTATGTCCTTCTCCAGGGGCTGGTACCCCCTAATATCATGTCCAAAGTATGTGAGACAAAGTCTTGCCATTCTAGCTTCTAAGGAGCATTCTGACTGTACTTCTTCCAAGAAAGATTTGTTCATTCTTTTGCCAGTCCATGGTATAGTCAATATTATTTGTCAACACCATAATTCAAAGGCATCAATTTTTCTTTAAACTTCCTTATTCATTGTCCAGCTTTCACAGGCATATGAAGCAATTACAAATATCATGGCATGCCTTAGTCCTGAAAGTGTCATCTTTGCTTTTTAACACTTTAAAGAAGTCTTTTGCAGCAGATTTGCCCAATGCATATGTCGTTTGATTTCTTGATTACTGCTTCCATAGGCATTGATTTCAGATCCAAGTAAAAAAAAAAAATCCTTGACAAAGTCAATCTTTTCTCTGGTTGTCATGATGTTGCTAAATGATTATTAAGGATCATATTTTGTTTTTAAGATTTCGCTTTTAACATAACAAGGATTTTAAACAAGGATCTTGATCTAAGATACTGAACAAAGTAACAGGCTGAAATTTGCCATGGATGTAATTATGGTATATACATACACATTGTTTATTAACTCATTTAATTGTATTTACTAAGGCCTAAAGGATCAAGGCCTATGTCAAGTGCTGTTTAAGACATGGACCCTTCTTCAAGTGGTTTAAACATTAAAACTGGAGCTGTATAGCTAGCAAACAGTACTGCTAGATGGTATATGATAAGTACTAATAAGATGCCAAGCAATTTTGAAGTTGAGTGATCACATCCAGCTATTAGAGGTGGTGGAATTTAACTTCAGAATGAATAAGATGGTGCTGCATTGTAAAAGGGTAATTATATATATACATATAGATATAAAAGCAAAAACCAAACCCATTGCTGTCTAGTCGATTCCAACTCATAGCAACCCTATAGGACAGGGTAGAACTACCCCAGAGAGTTTTCAAGGAGCGCCTGGTAGATTCTAATGCCAACCTTTGGTTAGCAGCCGTAGGACTCAACCACTACTCCACCAGGATTTCCATATATATATATATATATATATGTATATATATATGTATATATAAATATAAATAAAACCCGTTGAGTCAATTCTGACTCATAACAACTCTATGGGACAGAGTAGAACTTCCCTGTAGGGTTTCCAAGGAGCAGCTAGTGGATTTGAACTGCCATCCTTTCAGTTAGTAGCTGAACTCTTAACCACTGTGCTGTCTGTCAGTTTGTCCTACTGTGGTGGCTTACATGTTGCTGTGATACTGGAAGCTTTTCCCCAGATACTTCAAATACTAGCAGGGTCACCCTTGGTGGACAGGTTTCAGCAGAGATTCCCGGCTAAGACAGACTAGGAAGAAAGGCCTGGCAGTCTGTTTTTGAAAAAATTGGCCAGTGAAAACCTCCTGAATAACATTGGAACATTGTCTGATACAGTGCCAGAAGATGAGACCCTCGGGTCGGAAGACAGTCAAAATACGACTGGAGAAGAGCTGCCTCCTCGAAGTGGAGTCAACCATAATGATGTGGATGGAATCAAGCTTTCGTGACCTTAATTCTCTGAGGTGGCATGACTCAAAATGAGAAGAAACAACTGCAAACATCCATTAACACTCGGGATGTGGAATGTACGAAATATGAATCTAGGAAAATTGGAAGTCCTAAAAAAATTAAATGGAACGTATAAACATCACTATCATAGGCATTAGTGAGCTGAAATGGACTGATATTTGCCATTTTGAGTCAGATAGTCATATGGTCTACTATGCCGGGTATGACAAATTGAAGAGGAATGACATCTTATGCATTGTCAAAAAGAACATTTCAAGATCTATCCTGAAGTACAACGGTGTCAGTGATAGAATCATATCCATACGCCTACGAGGAATATCAGTTAATACGACTATTACTCGAAATTACACACCAAACACTAAGGCCAAAGATGAAGAAGTTAAAGATTTTTACCAACTTCTGCAGTCTGAAACTGATCAAACATGTACTCAAAATGTGTTGATAATTACTGGCTTTTGGAATTCGGAAGTTGGAAACAAAGGCTTGGGCATCTTGGGGCGGGTTGGCTGGGACCCGGCAGGAGGCTTCTTGATTACAGGGCAGGTGGGAAGGGGCAGGGCCTCAGGCACAGTGGTAGGGGAGGAAGGAGGGCTGGAGGGAGGGATGGGAGGAGTGGAGATGGCAACTCGGGTGACTGAGGTGGGCAGGGAGCCCTGGGGGAGCTGATGGGGTTTGCCTGGGAGTCATAGAGATAGTGAAGGGGCAGCTATTTGTCGTGGGCTCTTAGCTGCGGTACATTGGGGAGAGCATGTATGGCATGGTCAGCTCAGTTTACGACCACATGCGCAAGACTCTTTTGACCATCAAGATCAGACCTACTGCCAGCGCACCTGCAGGAGATCCAGATCTTGCTGCGTTTCTGCCGTGAGAATGTCATCGGCATTCGAGACATTCTGCGGGCACCCACCCTGCAAGCCATGAGGGATGTCTACACTGTACAGGACCTAATGAAGACAGACCTGTACAAGTTGCTCAAAAGCCAGCAGCTGAGCAATGACCACATACATCTGCTACTTCCTCTACCTGATGCTGCCGGGCCTCAAGTATATCTGCTCGGCCACCGTGCTGCACTGAGACCTAAAGCCCTTCAACCTGTTCATCAACACCACCTGTGACGTTAAAAATCTGTGATTTTGGCCTGGCACAGATCTCCAATCCTGAGCACGACCACACCAGCTTCTTGACAGAATACATGGCTACACGCTGGTACCAGGCACCAGAGGTCATGTTCAACTCCAAGGGCTACTCCAAGTCCATTGACATCTGATCTGTGGCTTGCATCCTGGCTAAGATGCTCTCCAACTGGCCCATCTTCCCTGGCAAGCACTACCTGGATGAGCTCAACCACATTCTGAGTATTCTGGGCTCCCCATCCCAGGAGGACTTGAATTGTGTCATCAACATGAAGGCCTGAAACTACCTATAGTATCTGCCCTCCAAAAACAAGGTGGCCTGGGGCAAACTCTTTCCCATGTCAGACCCCAAAGCCCTTGAACTGATGGACCAGATGTTGACCTTTATCTCCAACAAATGGATCACAGTGAAGGAAGCATTGGCCCACCCCTACCCGGAGCAGTACTACAACCCAACAAATGAGCCTGTGGCTGAGGAGCCCTTCACTTTTTATACGGAGCTGATCTACCCAAGGAATAACTGAAGGCGCTCATCTTCCAGGAAACAAGCCACTTCCAGCCTGGGGCACTAGAAGCCACTTAACCTGGATGAATGCCCCTCTTCCCTGGGGCCCAGCCCTGCCTCCTGTCTGCCCTTCTCCTGCTGGACTGTTAGGAAATGGACAGTGTGCCCAGCCCAGACACTGGCAGCCCTGGCCAGAGCAGAGGGTGGGCCTGGCCACCTTATCTCCCTGTGCTTTGACTACATGCTTCAGGCAGGCCAAGGCCTTTCTCCCTTTCTCCCCCTCCAAGGCCTGAGGGACTCAGGCAACCCTAAAGCAAACTGCCCCACCCCCTTGCTCTTCTTGCATTTACTCCAGCTATCTCAGTCTCTGGTAGTTCTGGAATCAAAGGGCTTTGACTGTCCCACCACTTACTAAGGAGCAGCCAAGGAATGGAGGCATTGAGTAGGCACTCCTGGCTAGCCTTGTTCCACTGAATTCATCAAAATCCCACACCACATTCCCTGAAGGAACATTCTTAAATCTCAAGGGCTAGTATCCCTGAGGAGCAGGGTCCAAGCCTCAGCCCCCTCTCCCGCAAAGATACCACAGTTAATGCCTTGCTGCTTCTGTGTGGGGGTGATCAGAAGTGGGGGGGGACACATGACAATATAGAAATGTGTACATGGGAAGAAACAAAAAGAAGAAGAAGAAGGATTGGTAGTTGGAAAATACGGCCTTGGTGATAGAAACAACACTGGACATTGCATGATAGAATTTTGCAAGACCAACAACTTCTTCATTGCAAATACCTTTTTTCACCAACATAAATGGCAACTATACACTTAGACCTCACAAGATGGAAAACACAGGAATCAAATCGACTACATCTGTGGAAAGAGATGATGGAAAAGATGAAAATCATCAGTCAGAACAAGGCCAGGGGCTGACTGTGGAACAGAATATCAATTGCTCATATACAAGTTGAAGTTGAAGTTGAAGAAAATTAGAACAAGTCTACAAGAGCCCAAATAAGACCTAACTATAGTCCACCTGCATTTAGAGACCATCTCAAGAATAGATTTGATGCATTGAACACTAATGACCGAAGACCAGACCAGTTGTGGAATGACATCAAGGATATCACATATGAAGAAAGCAAGAGGTGATTAAAAAGACAGGAAAGAAATAAAAGACCAAAATGGATGTCAGAAGAGACTGTGAAACTTGCTTTTGAATGTAGAGTATTTAAGTGAAATGAAGCAATGATGAAGTAAAAGATTTCAAAGGATGGCTCGAGATGACAATGTAAAGTATTATAATGAAATGTGCAAAGTCCTGGAGATAAAAAACCAAAAGGGAAGAATACACTTGACATTTCTCAAACTAAAAGAACTAAAGAGAAAATTCAAGTCTCGAGTTGCAATATTGAAGGATTCTACCAGGAAAATATTAAACGTTGCAGGATGCATCAAAAGAAGATGGAAGGAATACACAGAGTCACTGTACCAAAAGAATTGGTTGACATTCAACCGTTTCAGAAGGTAGCATTTGATCAAGAACCAATGGTACCAAAGGAAAAGTGGAAGCTGCACTGAAACCATTGGTGAAAAACAAGGCTCCAGGAATTGGCAGAATACCAACTGAGATGTTTCAACAAATGGAGGCAGTGCTGGAGGTGCTCACTCGTCTGTGCCAAGAAATTTGGAAGACAGCTACCTGGCCAACCGACTGGAAGACATCCATATTTGTACTCATTCCAAAGAAAGGTGATACAACAGAAGGTGGATATTATAAAAAAAATCATTAATATCATATACAAGTAAAATTTTGCTGAAGAACATTTAAAAGTGGTGAGGAACATGTACATAGATCAAGAGGCAGTCATTCGAATCCAACAAGCAAAGACCACATGATTTAAAGTCAATAAAGGTGTGTGTCTGGGTTGTATCCTTTTACCATACACCATACTTATTTAATCTGTATACTGAACAAATAATCCTAGAAATGGGACTATATGAAGAAGAATTAAACATCAGGACTGGAGGAAGACTCATTAACAACCTGCAATATGCAGATGACACAGTCGTCCTTGCTGAAAGTGAAGAGGACTTGAAACACTTACTGATGAAGATCAGAGACTACAGCCTTCAGTATGGATTGTACCTGAACATAAAGAAAACTAAAATCCTCACAACTGAACACATAAGCAACATCATGTAAATGGAGAAAAATTGAAGTTGTCAAGGATTTTATTTTACTTGGATCCACAATCAATGCCCATGCAAGCAGCAGTCAAGAAATCAAATGACACATTGCATTGGGCAAATCTCCTGCAAAAGATCTCCTTAAAGTGTTAAAATGCAAAGTTGTCACATTAAGGACTAAGGTGCATCTGACCCAAGCCATGGTGTTTTCAGTTGCCACATATGGGTGTGAAAGCTGGACAGTGAATAAGGAAGACCGAAGAAGAACTGATGCCTTAGAATCATGGTGTTGGTGAAGAATATTGAATATACCATGGACTGCCAAAAGAATGAACAAATCTGTCTTGGCAGAAGTATAGCCAGAATGCTCAATGCTCATTAGATGTAAGGATGGTGAGACTTCATTTCACATACTTTGGGCATGTTATCAGGAGGGACCAGTCCCTGGAGAAAGACATCATGCTTGGTAAAGTAGAGTGTCAGTGAAAAAGCAGAAGACCCTCAACAAGATGGATTGATACACTGGCTGCAACAATAAGCTCAAGAATAACAATGATTCTGAGGATGGTGCTGGACTGGGCAGTGTTTTGTTTTGTTGTACATAGGGTCGCTATGAGTTGGAACCGACTTGACGGCACCTAACAACAGCAACATATATACGTATCTTACCTAGGTAGTCTGATTTAATTCTATATGCAAAGAAAGAGAAGAAGAAGAAGAATGAGGAAGAAGAAGAGTTAGTAAAAAGAGGAGAAGAAAAAGAAGATAAACAGAAGAATATGAAGAAAAGGATGAAAAACAGGAGAACAGTGACGAAAGCCTGGGAATGAAAGAGAGAGAACAACTAAATTTTTTTTTCCCATATATATGTTACTCACTGAACTAAACATTCTTCAGGCATTACCCTCCTTTTTTGTTCACAAAAGTCCTAGGAAAAAAGCATTATTATAATCTCTGGTTTATAGATGAGGCCTAGATAGGTTAAGTAATTTATCCAAAGTCATACATTTAAACAGCCAACAAGGCAAAGGTTGACCCTATGCCTATATGGGTGCAAGGTCCATATTTCTTAGAGCAGAAAGATCACTGAGTGATAGAGTTTAAGACAATGAGAAAAATAACCTTCACAAAATTTTGGAGAATCCTTATCAATCATATCCAAGTCAGGAGCTAGTGAATGAGATCACAAAGCAAAGCCCTTATCCATTAGTTTTTTACTTTTCTACTCCAAGCACCTAGTAGAGTGCCAATCATATTGTAAAGGTTTAATTGTATTTTAAATCCAATGATAATTTTAAAAGATTATTAGAAAAGTGATCTAAAAATAGGAAGTAAGAAAGCTTACTTTCTTAACAGAAACAAAGAAAACAAAAAAAAAAAAAATAGTGAAGACTGCTCAATGCCACAGACACTGCAAAAAAAAAAAAAAAGATTAAGAAAGACTGCTATATTCAGCATATAAAAGACTTTTCATTCTCTTAATGGTGTTATTATCAATTGTTTTTATTTCCTTAATCACTTTTGTTAAGGAGAATTTTACATGTAAAACTGGACCAGGTAGAGGGTACAATTGGATGAATTTTGACAGTTGAAAACACCTATGAACCACCACAAACAAAACAGAGAGTGGTTTCTTCATCCCCAAAATAGTCCTTCGTATAATGGTGTCTTCTAATTAACAGAAATACTTAGTTTTAATTTACTCTAATTTTGATGAATACAATTTATTTTCATGAGTAGAATTACTTAGTTTTAATGTAGTCCAATGTATCAATCTCTTCCTTTATAGTTGGCCTTGTGCTGTGTTTAAGAAACCTTTCTGTATTCCAAATTCATGAAAAAAATTCTCACGTTACCTTTAAAAGATTTAGTGTTTTGATATTCACAGTAATCTACATGGGATCCAACTATCCCTCAGCTGTAGAAATTAGATAAAAATAAAGTGTTTACAGCTATTTGAGTATCTAATATTGAAAAGGCTGACCATATCTAGCGTTGGTGAGCATGTGGAGCAACTGGAACTCTTCCACACTACCGGTAGGATTGTAAATAGCCCATAACCACTTAGAAAAACAATTTTCAGTTTCTTAAAATAGTTAGACATATACCAGCCATATGCCCCAGTTATTCCAGTTCTAGGTTTTTACCAAGAATAAATGAAAGGCTGTGTCCTTACAAAGACTTAAACAGGAATGTTTATAGCAACTTTATTTATAATAGATAAAATCTTTGATTAGCTAAAACCTAAACAACCCAAATGTCCATCAATAGATGAATGGAAAAGCAAATCTGGTATATCCATAATGTGTAATATTTTATTTAGAATTAAAAAGGAATAAATCTTTTCTTTGAATTATTCTTAAAATAATTATATTGTGATAGAAGGCAGACATAAGTACATACTATATGGTTCCATTTATATAATATTTATGAAAATACCAACTATAGTAATAGAATGCAGATCAGCAGTTGTTCAGGGATGGGGTAGAGTGGGTCATAAGGAAAAAATTATAAGGGAGCACTAGGAAACTTTTTGGGTGATGAACATATTCATCATCTTGATGTTGTGACAGTTTCATAGGTGTATGCATATGTTAAAACCTATTAAATTATATACTTAAAACATGCACAGTTCATAGTACATCAGTTATACCTTAATAAAGCTGTGAAAAATAGTTATATTGTATATATTCATTCAACGGAACACTAAATAGCAATGAAAATAAGTAAACTACAGATCTATGCAGCAAAATAGGTGACTCTTACAGTGGTAAGCAATAGAATCTAGGCATTAAAAAATACAGAGTCTGAATCCATTTAATGTGCAATCCAAGAACTAATCTATGACATTAAAAGTTACGACTGTTTTAACCTTTTGGTAGGAAGGAAGAGGTATAGCTTGTGAAAGAGTATAGGAGGAGGTTCTCAATAGATGAAAATGTCCTGTTTCTTTTTCTTTAAAATAATATTTTATTGTGTTATCAGTGAAAGTTTACACAGCAAGTTAGGTTCCCGTTTAACAATTACTACACGTATTGTTCAGAAACACTGGTTACATTTTTCACAATGCTTTAACATTCTCATTAGTTTCCTTCTAAATGTTTCCCTTCCAGTAATCTGGTTTCCCTGTCCCCTTACCCTATCATTTTTGCTTTAGAGTAATTGTTGACCATTTGGTCTCACATAGATGGTTTTTTAAAGAAAATATCCTATTTCTTGACTGTGGTGGTGTTTATGTGGCAGTTTGCTTTGTAACAGTTCATTTACATTTATGTTGAACATTATGCTTGTTTTGTGCACTTTAGTACATTATACTTCGATTACAATATAGGTATATATTACAAACAAAAAACAAACAGATGCCATGAAGGACCTTTGTTGAGACTATTTCAACAGAGTGATGTAGACGGAAGTCATATCACAAAGAATGGGGAAATAGAAATTGTAAATAGCAAATATAAGCAATTTTTTCAAGATGTACTTGAAATATAATGGAAAAACATGGGATAAAAGTCAAGGATTTAATAGTACTTTAAAAATTAAAAGGAGTCCTTGTGGCATTGGAGAGACCGAGACAATATGATATAGTGATTAAGTGCATGTGCTAGGGAATCAGCCATCCTTCAGTACAAATTCTGGCTCTATACCTTACTAGTTAGGACTTCGAGAATTTATTTAACTCATTTTTCCTCAAATATATAGTAGGGATAATAATATGCGCTTCTCACAACAGTTTTGAGGATTAAATGAGACACTATAGAGCTTAGCATGGAGCACAACACCTACTAAGCTCTTAAAAAGTGTCAGCAATAATTTAATTGTAATGAAAATTACTTGTAATTGGAGAAAGAAATTGTTGCAAAGGGATTATGAGAGTTGATTAGAACTCAGACTTGGCCCCTGCCAGGATGCTGCTGAGAGACAGAAAAACAAGCAGAGAGATTGGCATTCATGCAGGGATGGAGTGACAAAATGTGAGACTGATGTTGTGAGATAGAAGGTTGTAGGGCAGGAGGCTAAAGAGCTGAGCTGAAAACCTCTGAAGGGCAGATTTAAGTCTTCAATTCCTTCCCAGTCTTTAAGCGCCTAGGAGACAAAGACCCACCAAGCTCTTAGCTGAAACCCCTGGAGGGCCACGTGTTAGGAACAGGGGCAAAGGAGAGGTAAACTAAGTCTTAACAAAATTACAACCCAGACCAGAAACAGCTTAATCCCTGATCGAAGTCAGGTTATCAATATGAATTTGAGCCCTAGTGGAGCAGTGTTAAAGCAAGCTACTGCTAACTGAAGGGTCACTGGTTCGAAACCACCAACGGCTCTGAGGGAGAAAGATGTGGCAGTCTGCTTCCATAGAGATTTACAGCCTTGGAAACCCCATGGGGTCACTGTGAGTCGGAATCCACTCAGCAGCAGCAGGTTTCATTTGGTTAATAGAGAAAAGGTGAATTCTCTCTGGTGAAAGATAATATCATATGGATTTTCTATGCTCCTTTTATACACAAGACCTAGTATATAACAAAAATATTACTAGACATACAAAAATGAATGACCAAATGATTAACAATTAAAAGAAAAAATAGACAATAGAGACAGATCAACAGATTGTCCAGACCACTGATAATCCAGACAGACAATATAGATTAGCAAACAAGAATTGTAAACTATGAGTAATAGTAGAGAAAAAGAGGGAGAAGATAAATAATAAAAATAATATAAAATATATATTTTAAATAAAATATATAAAAATAATAACAAAACTAGATAGAATGAAAGACAAATTTTTAAATATATTAAAAAGCAATAAAGCAAATGGAGAAACTGAGAGGCTCAAACATATAACTAATAAAAATTCTAGCCAAAGAAAATAATCAAAAATCAGTATTTGAAAGTAAAAAAAAACTGAGAATTTTCCAATCTAGAGTAAAAAAAAGTTTTCAGATCAAAAGTGTGCTCTGAGAATCAAGAAGAATTAATAAAATTTTAGGTTTTTAGGTATATAATACCTAGACACATTGTATAAAAAACATGAAGGAGTAACAGAAAATCTTAAAAAGTATGAGAAAGAAAAAGGTACATTTCCTATGAAAGACTAACAAACTAACAACAATCTAAAAGCAATAATAGGTGTCTGAAATCAATGGAGTAATTACTTCCAAGTGCAGAGGGGAAAAAAATGACAATTCTGAATTTTAAACACAAATGCATTTTCGTTCATAAATTAGGACAGACTAAAAAGATTTTAAGATACACAATAATTAGGATGAAGAAATATAAATAAAAATATATTACTCTCATATACACACACAACATTGAAAAAATTATCACATGCTAGGTCACAAAGGAAGTTTTAATACATTTTAGAGAATGGAAGTCATATAGAGCATTGTCATGGTTTGAATTATGTCCCCCAAAAAATGTGTGTATCTGTTTGACTAGGCCATGATTCCTGGTACTGTGTGATTTTCCTGTATGTTGTAAACCTGCCTCTATGATGTTAATGAGGGAGATGGGTGGCAGTTGCGTTAGTAAGGCAGGACCTGATCTACAAGACTGGATTGTGTCCTGAGGCAATCTCTTGAGATGTAAAAGACAGAAGAGAGCAGTGAGACAGGGGGACCTCATACCATCAAGAAAGCACTGCCAGGAGCAGAACGTGTCCTTTGGCCAGGGGTCCCTGCTTGGAGAAGCTCCTAGTCCAGGGGAACACTGATGAGAAGGCCGACAGAGAGAGAAAGACTTTCCCTGGAGCTGACACCCCGAATTTGGACTTTTAGCCTACTTTGACTGTGAGGAAATAAACTTCTCTTCATTAAAACCATCCACTTGTGGTATTTCTGTTATAGCAGCACTAGATGACTAAGACAAGCATGGTCACCAATCATAAGACAATTTAAATAAGAATAAAAAAATTGAAAGATAGTTGAAAATACTCTATATGTTTTGAAACTAAAAAATGGATTCCCAAGTGAATTATAAATTAAAGAGGAAATTACAATGGAAATGTCTAAATATTTATAAATAAGCCCCAAAGCTTGTGAGATACAACTGAAGCAAATCTTAGATGGAAAGTTACAGACAAATGCATTTATTTAAAAAATTAGATTTAAAAAGATTTAAAAACTAATGAGTTGATTACTCATCTCAGTGAATTACAAATTCTAAACCTAAATAACATAGAATGAATTAAAAATCAAAACAAAAGCAGAGAGAAATAAAATAGAAAGACTAAACCAAAGAATTGGCATACAAAAACTACTTGTTTGAAGAATTTAAGCACAAAAAAGCATAAATCTTAAACAGAATAGGCTTATAAAGTCAACTAAATTAAAATTAAGCCCTTCTATTCAATAATGGGAAACCCTGGTGGTATAGTGGTTAAGAGCTATGGCTGCTAACCATAAGGTCGGCACTTTGCATCCCCCAGCTACTCCCTGGAAACCCTCTGGGGCAGTTCTACTCTGTCCTCTAATTAAATATATGAACACAACCTTAATTCCCATCAAAAAGGAAATTGATTAAATAATCGTTGTTGTTGTTAGGTGCCCTAGAGTTGACTCCAACTCATAGCAACCCCATGCATAACAAAACAAAACACTATCTTGTCCTGGGCGGTCCTCACAGTCACTGTTATGTTTGAGCCCATTGTTGCAACCACTGTGTCAATCTATCTCCTTGAGGGTCTTCCTCTTTTTGCTTACCCTCTACTTTACCAAGCATGAGGCCCTTCTCCAGAGGGATCCCTCCTGACAACATGTCCAAAGTTAGCAAGATGTAGTCTCACTATCCTTCTTTTCTGAGGAGCATTATGGCTGTACTTCTTCCAAGACAGATTTGTTCATTCTTCTGGCAGTCCATGGTAATTCAACATTCTTGACCAATACCATAATTCAAAGACATCAATTCTTCAGTCTTCCTTATTCATTGTCCAGCTTTCACATGCATATGAAGCAATTGAAAACACCATGGCTTGGGTCAGGCCCACCTGAGTCCTCAAGGTGACATCTCTGCTTTTCAATGCTTTAAAGAGGTCCTTTGTAGCAGACATGCCGAATGCAATACTTGTTTGATTTCTTAACTTCTGCTTCCATGGGCATTGATTGTGGATCCAATTAAAAGGAAATCTTTGACAACTTCAATCTTTTCTCTGTTTATCATGATGTTGCTTATTGGTCCAGTGGTGAGGATTTTTTTTTTTTTTTTTTATGTTGAGGTGTAATCCCTACTGAAGGCTGTAGTCTTTTTGATCTTCATCAGTAAGTGTTCCAAGTCCTCTTCACTTTCAGCAAGCAAGGTTGCATCATCTGTATATTGCAGATTGTTAATGAGTCTTCCTCCAATCCTGATGCCACGTTCTTCTTCATATACCCCAGCTTTTAGGATTATCTGCTCAGCATAAAGATTGAACAAATATGGTAAAAGGATACAACCCTGACATGTACCCTCGTTCTGTGTGAATGACTGCTTCTTGATCTATGTACAGGTTCCACACAAGCACAATTAAGTGCTCTGGAATTCCCATTCTTCCCAAAGTTATCCATAATTTGTTATGATCCACACAAGGTTAATAAAACACTAGTAAACATCTTTCTGGTATTCTCTGCTTTCAGCCAGGATCCATCTAACATGTGCATTGATATCCCTCATCCACATTCTCTTCTGAATCTGGCTTGAATTTCTGGCAGTTCCCTGTGGATGTACTGCTACAACAGTTTTTGAATTATCTTCAGCATAATTTTACTTGCATATGGTACTAACGATATTGTTCAATAATTTCTGTACTCAGTTACATCGTGTTTCTTTGGAATGGGCACATACAGGTATCTCTTCCAGTAGGTTGGCCAGGCAGCTGTCTTCCAAATTTCTTGGCATAGATGAGTAAGCACCTCCAGTGCTGCATCCATTTGTTGAAACATCTCAATTGGTAATCCATCAATTCCTGGAGGCTTTTTTTTCGCCAATGCCTTCAGTGCAGCTTGGACTTCTTCCTTCAATATCATCCATTCTTGATCATATACTACCTCCTGAAATGGTTTAATACTGACCAATTCTTTATGGTACAGTGATTCTGTGTATTCCTTACATCTTCTTTTGATGTTTCCTGCCTCATTCAACTTTTTGCCCATAGAAGACTTGAACATTGCAACTCAAGGTATGAATTTTTCCTTCAGTTCCTTCAGCTTGCAAAACGCAATCATGTTCTTACCTTTTGGTTTTCTAACTCCAAGTATTTGTGCATTTCATTATAATACTTTACTTTGTCTTCTGGAGATGCCTTTTCAAATCTTCTGTTCAGCTCTTTTACTTCATCATTTCTTCCATTCTTCGTCTATGTTCAAGAGCAAGTTTCAGAGTCTCTTTTGACTTCCATTTTGTTCTTTTCCGTCTTTTTAATGAACTTTTGGTTTCTTCATATATAATGTCCTTGATGTCATCCCACAAGTCATCTGGCCTTCTTTCATTAGTGTTCGGTGTGTCAAATTTATTCTTGAATGGTCTCTAAATTCAGGTGGGATGTACTCAAGGTTGTACTTTGGCTCTCAAGGACTTAGTTTACTTCAGCTTCTACTTTATTATAGTATATTCATATTATGGAATATTATGCAATAGTGAGAAGGAAATAAATTTATATGTAACAAGACACACACACACATGAACAGTTGCCATGGAGACAACAACGACTCATGGTGACCCATGTGTGTTAGAGTAGAACTTTGCTCTACAGTGTTTTCAGTGTTGATTTTTTATAAGCAGATTGCCAGGTCTTTTCTTCCGGGACACTTCTGGGTGTACCCAAACCTCTAACCTTTTAGTTAGTAGCTAAGTGCATTAAGTGTTTGCGTCACCTAGGGACTCCTATAACAATGTGGATTATCATAAATATAATAGTAAGAAAAAAATCAAATTACAAAAATATATATCCAGGATGATACCACTTATGTAACATGGAAATGGTACTATATATTGTATAAAGAAACACACACATGTTTTATTTGTACGAAAACTTGCATGGGGATGTTATTCACCACATTTAGGATAGTAATTACCTTTTTGAAGAGAGGTAAGAAAATGGGATGGGAGAGGAGAACACAGAGCTGTACTCTGCACATGACTCTAATTGCCATGGATATTTTTGTTCATTTAAGTAAAAAATCTAGTCAAATATGATAAAATACAAAAATTTATTAAAGCTGGGTAAGTAGTACATGAATGTTCTTTAAATTAGTCTCTATGTGGCTTCCAGCAACATGGCGCTCTAGGCAGAAGGACCACGCCATACCTCCACAGCAAAGATCCAAAAAACTAAGCCAAACAGAGAAAACAGCAATCCTGAAACCCTAAAACATCAAATGAAGAGATAAAGAGCTCAGCCAAGCACCAAATGGAGTGGGAAAACTGACAGAGAACAGAGAGCGAGGAGAATTTCATGCAGAGGGCCCCTATCAGTTAACACAGCATGGATCTGCCATCTTGGACTCCTATAAGAGACCAGCAAATAGGGGGTATGAGAAAGCAGCTTCACGGAGCTTCCAGCAAGAGACAGAACAACTGGTAATTGGCGATATATGCTTTCCCACAACCCACCCTTCTTCAACCCCACTCGGCCTCCTCTGCTTCCTGCGGCCACAGTCTCTTGTCCGGGAAGCACCAGCTTCACTCCAGTGTCACTTGGATTCCACCCGCCCTCACTGGCCAGCTCCCTGAGTGCCTTTTGTTGACTGCTGGTGTTGCTTTTTTCCACTTCTTAAATTTCTTCCGTACCTCTCACCACCTCCTCCTGCATTTGCTCAAATACCTAGCTCTGGGAGCCATCTTTGCTTCTTCCTAAGGGGCTGCAGAGCTACATTCGAGTGTGGAACTGCCTCCCAGTCTGTGCTGCCATGCTGGTGGGATCCTGGGGTTTTTTTTGTTTGTTTGTTTGCTTGTTTTGAATTGTTTGCTTGATTTCTTTTCCTTTTCTCAAGCTGGGAGCCCGTCCTGGCCGGGCAGTGCTACTCGGCTTGGGACCTACCCCCTCAGCTTGTGCAGACGTGCGGAGGGATCCCTGAGAGCATTTCTTTTCTCATGGGTTTTTTTTGTGGTTGTTTTTTTGGGGGCTTTTCTTGCTCTTTTTTTTTTTTAATTTGGTTTGTTTTCTTTTCCCTCTTTTTCCCTTTTTGTCTTTCTTCATTACTCAGTTTCTTGTCTCTCTATACCTTCCTTCTCTTCCTGTCCCCTGAATACCTGCAATGGAGTATCTCTATGGCTTCTAGCCAGGCTGTACTGCAACACCTGAAAACAACTTCCCCAGACCTCGTAGCCACACCAGTGGGATCCTTGGGAGCTTTGCTGTTCTTTTTTCATTCTAATTTTTATTTATTTATTCTTTTCTTTTTTTTTCTTCTTCTTCTTTTCCTTTTTGTTTTTCTCCATTTCATAGTCTCTCATCTCTCCACTCCAATGGCAGGCTCCCCTAGCACTCTACATGTTTTGTTTGTTTATGTTTTTGGATCCTGTTCCTCTCTTCTCTCTGCCATATCCATCTTGGTTCCACACATCACAATCTCTCCCCTCTATCCTGCCTACCTGCACCGTGCGCTTAACGTCACACCACCAAGCTGCACAGGCATGGCCTACCAGAACCTGCCTTGAACTGATTATCTACCCACCCTGGTGGCTGTAGTAATTGCCACAAACAACCCATCCCAGCAACTCCTCTTCAGCTAGACCTGCCCTGCTATACCATATCTGAGAGACTCATCCTGCCAAATGGAGAAGGAGGTGAAAAATTTCATGCCCACAGATGAGCAAACAACAAAGAACACACAGCTCACCTGCTCAGACATAGCCAAATAAAAAAAAAGGACAAAACAAGCAAATCTACAATCAATAAATGAGAAAAATAACTACTGAATGCACACAATATCAAAACATTTACAAAAACAGGACAGGATGATTCCAGTAGGCATCCAAAATAAAACACCAGATGACCTTCCAGTAGAAGAAAAGGCACTAGAACTACCTGATAGGGAATCTAAGTCTCTAATACTCTAATACTCAGAATTATCCAAAAGTTGAAGCTAAAAGCAGACAAAATGAGGAAAAAATAGACAAATTCATGGAAAATACAGACAAAAAAATAGAAGAATTCAGGAAAATAATGCAGGAAAAAAATGCCAAAATAAATTCACAACTAGAAATTACACAAAAACAATAATTAGAAATCCAAAAGATAAACAACAAGATTTCAGAAATGGACAGTGTCATAGAAGGGCTGAGGAGCAGATTTGAAATTGTGGAAGACAGGATCAGTGGAATTGAAGATAAACACCTGGATACAACTCTGTTGGAGGAAAACTCAGAAAAAAAAAAAACAAAGAATAATGAAGAGACCCTGAGAATTATGTGGGATACAATCAAAAGCAAAAATTTGTGAGTGATTGGAGTTCCAGAACAGGGGGAGAAAACAGAAAACACAGAGAGGATCATTGAAGAACTGCTGACAGAAAACTTCCCCAATATCATGAAAGATGAAAAGCTGGCCATACAAGAAGCTCAATGAACCCCATATAGGATAGACCCCAAAATAAAATCACCAAGGCATATCATAATCACACTCGCCAAAATCAAAGGCAAAGAATTCTGAGAGCAGCTCGTGAAAAACAAGAAGTCACAGACAGAGGAGAAACAATAAGACTAAGCTCAGATTATTTGGCAGAAACCATGCAGGCAAGAAGGCAATGGGATGACATATATAAAACCTTGAAAGAAAAAAAATGCCAGCCAAGAATAATATATCCTGCAAAACTCTTGTTCAGATATGATGGTGAAATTAGGACATTTCCCGATAAACAGAAATTAAGGGAATATGTAAAAACCAAACCAAAAATGGAGTCTTTCAATCTGAGAAAAAACAACTTTGGCTCACATGCTGAATCTAGGACACAGGATCATACCAGCCAGATACCAATCTAGGAAATGAACTTCCAAGGACTATCCAAAACCAAAAGAAATACAACAGGGAATCAGAGCAGTTAATCTGTAAATGACAACAAGATCAGAACAATAAAAGAGCAAATAAATGGTGTAGAAGGTTCTATACCCTTCTAGTGGAGAGGAAAGAAAGGCGATACCAAGTAATAATAGACTGCTTCAAACTTAGAAAGATAAGGGTAAATTTCATGATAACCACAAAGAAAGTTAACAAACATAAAAATAAAGAGGAAAAACATAAAGTATCAGTAAAAACAAAACTTACAAAAACAAAAGAAATGAGAAAAAAATCCACAAGCAAAAGGAATTCAGCACAGAAGAGTGAGAAGAACAAGGAAAACATCAGCATCGTAAAAAAAGCAGTACAAAATGACAGCAATAAACTCACATCTATATGAATGGATAAGCAAACTGTGGTACATACACACAATGGAGTACTATGCAACCTTAAAGAACAACGATGAGTCTGTGAAGCATTTCATAACACGGATGAAACTAGAGGACATTATGCTGAGTGAAATAAGTCAATCACAGAAGGACAAATATTGTATGAGACCTCTCTTGTAAAAACCCGTGAAAAAGTTCACACACAGAAAGTATCTATCTTTGTTGGTTACCAAGGGTGGCGGGGGGTGGGGGGAATACTAAATAGGCAATAGGTAAGTGGTATCTTTGGCGAAGGGTAAGACAGTACACAATACAGGGGAAACCAGCACAACTTGTACAATGAAAGGTCATGGAAGCTCCATAGACACGTCTAAACTCCCTGAGGGAATGAATTGCTGGACGGAGGGCTGTGGGGGGCTATGGTCTTGGGGAACATCTAGCTCAACTGGCATAACACAGTTTATAAAAACAATGTTCTACATTTTCCCTTGGTGAGTAGCATCGGGGTTTTAAAAGCCTGTGAGTAGCCATCTAAGATACTCCACTGGTCTCACCCCTTCGGAAGCAAGGGAGAATGAAGAGAAAAGGATACAAGGAAAAGATTAGTCCAAAGGACTAATGGACCACAGCTACCAAAGCCTCCACCGGACTGAGTCCAGTACAGCTAGATGGTGCCAGGCTACCACCACTGACTGCTCTGACCAGGATCACAACAGAGGGTTCTGGACAGAGCTGGAGAAGGATGTAGTACAAAATTCAAACACAGAAAAAAAAAAAGAGCAGATTTACTGGCCTGAAAGAGACTGGAGAAAGCCCGAGAGTATGGCCCCCTGACAACCTTTTAGCTCGGTGGTGAAGTCACTTCCGAGGTTCACCGTTCAGCCAGGGATTGGACAGCCCCATAAAGCAAAATGGGACTAATGAGGCACAGCAGTCCAGGGACAAGGACTAGAAGGCAGAAGGCGACAGGAAAGCTGGTGATAGGTAACCCAAGGTTGAGTAAGGACAGTGTTGACGTGTAGTGGGGCTGTTAACCATTTTCATAGGGCAACAGGCGTACTAACTGTTTAATGAGAAACTATTTTGTTCTGTAAACCTTCATCTAAAGTGAGAATAGCAGCACAACTGGAAGAGCGTAGTCGATGTCACTGAACTGTGCATGTAGAAATTTTTGAAGTGGTGTATCTTTGGCTATGTATATTTTCACCAAAAAAAAAAGTCAAGAACGGAAAGTGTTGACATGTCGTGGGATTGTTAACCAATGTCATAAAACAATATGTGTACTACAGTTTAATAAGAAACTATTTGTTCTGTAAACCTTCACATGAAGTACAATAAAAAAAAAAAAGTTAAAAAAAAGAAAAAAAAAATTAGTCTGTATGCGTCCACACTAAGCTCAACAAGGAAGAAAGGCCTGGCGATCTACCTCAAAAAATCAGTCAGTGTAAACCATATGTATCGTAATAGTTGGATCCCATTGTGCATGGCGTTGTCATGAGTTGCGAACCAACTCAATAGCAGCTAACAACAACATATCTTTTCTGCATGTTTGAAATACTTTACATTTAATATAAAGACATAGGAAAAAAAAGAAATCATGCCTTTGAACCAGATAAGTACAGTGTTTCTAGAAGGTGGGGTGTGACATTTGCTAAGCAGGACGGAGGTGGAAGTGGAAAGTGGGGTTAAATGACTTTGGTAATAAAATATCCGTAGCCACTAGAAGGAAGATAAGAACTATGGTTAACAGTATATGAAATATCCTAAGTCATATAGATCAGCATACAAAATGCATATGCATACCAGGAATGGAGTTAATAAAAAAGGTATTGGATCCAAAGAATGGATTGGGATGCCACATACCACAAAGACAATATCTTCTGGAAAAGGCTATTTATGATTTCAGCCTGTATCTTCTGGCAAATTAAAAGGTTTCTAAAATAAGGCTAACCCTGGTAATGCTTGCTCTGAAGATGAAAACTAATAAATGCGATTACTCCCAGAGATAAGATGATGTCATTAGGACAAAAAATTAGTAACTTGCTGATGGTCACACTGAAATGCCAAGGACTGAATCGGCAGAAGCATCTAGTCTCTTCAAGCCCTTTCCTCCCCACACAAGGAAATCTGTCTGCATGTAGCCAAATGAAGATTTAAGCTCTGGCCGCCATTGGCTCTGCCCCCTTGAACTCAGAGCTCACTGAACTGTTTGATTGTGAGTAGCTTCTTTGGTTTTTAAACTAGTTAAATATGATGAAAAATCTGTGCACAAACTTGCTAATGTATCACAGAAAGACAAAGGCCTTCGAAATGGACATTTCAAATGAGCTAAGTAGGCGAAGGAGCCGGCGAGTAATTGTTCATATTTCACGGGGAGTTGGCTTTTCATGAATTCATCTCAGTGTCATCTTTCATACATATTACAGTGTCGGTTCATTAAAATTCCTGATGCAGTGCTGAACCTGGTCAGACCGAAATGGGGCTGACAAGCCTCATGTCTGCGGCACAGATAACCAGACCTTATGAAGGTGAAATTAGTTTTCAGGAGCTGTACTGCTCACTTGATTGATTCCATCTTAGAAGTCATATGACTTAATGTTTCCTGCTTGGGCTGCCTCTGTCATGCAAACATGACCTGATAACACATTGTCAGGAGCGCTCCAGAGAGCTAACAGCAATCTAACATCTTTCTACTGAGTGTGAAGTTCCATCTGAAATGTGCATATTTGATAAGCAGCTCGTCTTCTCTCTGTCCTTTTCATTTTCAGAAAGTTAATCTTCTCTGCTCTGGCGAGTGCAGTGTGGGGATGAGGTGGGCAGACAGACGTGCCGCAGGTGGCTCCAAACTCTGGCACATGGGGGAGCTCACTGTCTAGAGGCCAACGTGTCCCGACATCGCTTCCAAGAGGCAGCTAGGAGGGGAATGACCAGGCAGCACCACCATTTTGTTCAGCAGAGACAGCATTTCCAAGCACTCAGGGGAAGAAAACGAAATTAGGGCGTTCCATTACTGAATGTTACTTGGATTTGGTGTCCCAGATTCATTTAACCATTTATCCACCATAGCAAAATCTGTACCATATATCCAATCTAAAATACAAACTACCTCTCTCTGAATTAAAGGTGGCTGTAACCAAAAGGTTGGCAGTTGAATTCACCCAGCGGCACCACAAAAGAAAGTCCTGGCCATCTGTTTCTGAAAAGTCAGCCATTGAAAACCCTACACAGCAGAGTTCTACTCTGAAACACATAGGGTCAACACGAGACAGAATCGACTAGAATGTAATTTATTTTTGTTTGGACCTCATAGAATTTTAAAGCTGAAAGACATAGAGAGGTACTCCTTCATTCCCCCGTTTTACAGATAAACAAATCTAAGCCCAGATAGGCTACAAAGTCATACAACTGGTTAGTGGTAGAGCAAGGACTGTAACTCAGATTTCCAACTGGAACTAGTTTTCTAAACTTCCTCTTCCTTCAGAGGTCACCAGGCTTCAAAGAAATTCCAAGCAGACGGTCACATTTGGATCCAGTGCAACAGCTTGTTATTCTTGATCTAAGCTTCTAATTCTCTCACCTGATAACATTATTTCATACTGAACTTTACAAGTTACGAAGTGCGACTACAGACATTATTTCATTGCATTGCCCTACGTAGAGAAATTTTATGAGACAAAGCAAGGCAGGCATTATTCTCACTTCACTGGTGAGAAAAAACAAGACTCAGAAAAATACAGTGACTTGCACAAGATCACGCAGAAAGTACTTGGAGGAACTGGGTGGGGATAGCCAAAGAAGAGAAAGACATAGGGACCCAAGGATCAGAATATCTAACATTGAAGAGTGAAGAAGTGTCAGCAATGTTGCCAGACTGGAGGGCAACCAGTCCAGACAAAAGTAAATGGACAGGGTGCTCCAAAGAGAAGGCTTCAGGACAAGAATAAAGATGGAAATGATAATTTATCTGATATACTTGATTATATATAATTATGTTTGATTATATATAATTCATAATATTTATAGAAGAATAAACCAAAAATGTCCCTTGAAGTCTTCTTTAACCAAGTAATGTTTAGCTTAGTTGGTAAAGAATATCTGCCTTGAACATTGTGCTCTTTTAAAGAACTATCTATATGGAATCAAAATGACAGCAGCAACTCGAAAAGTTAGATAAGAAGCTTAAAGGGCAGTGAGCTTATGTTAGTGATGGAAGAATATTGTGTAAAAGGAGAGTGAATATGGTTGCACAACTTGAAGAATGTAATCAATATCAATAAATTGTACATGTAGAAATTATTGAATTGGTGTATGTTTTACTGTGTATATTTTCAATAAAAATAAAATAAATTACTTACAAAAAATAATCTTCATTTGTTGTTGACAAATCTGAGGAAGAATTTTGAAAAAAGAATAGGTACATAGAAACTAAGTAAATTTTTTTAAAAAGAGACAAGAATAATTCCCCCTGCCCAAATTCAAAAGGAAATATATTCTCATAGACTACTTACCTCTGATGTAAACAATATTTTAACAATAGCAATGTAAACACTGACTTTGGATAAGGAAAAGCTATAAATACACTGGGACAATAACAGGTAGAGGAAGTTGGATAAGAGATGGGAGTGTAAGAGTAAAATCCTCATCTACCAAAAAGGGAGGTCAATAGACAATATCTAAAATTGTTAAATAAAATCTATCAGTTAGCTTTTGCCACAAAACCAGCAATCACAAATGCTAGAGGTTTAAAACAAGAACCAATTTATTTGCTCAAGATTCTGTAGTAACAATTTAGGCTACTCTCAGACAGGATATTTTATCTCTGCTCTATGTGTGTCAGCTGAGCTCATTCATTTGCTCGTGGTTAGCTATTAGTAGATGGTTTCTCTTACATATCTGGCAGTTGGTTGGCTGTCAGCTGGATCAGTGGAGGTAACTGGGCCATGTGTCACTCCTCATCCAGCCAGCTAGCTCAGGCTTGTTTACAAGCTGGTAGTCACGGGGCTGCTACAAACAGTCACAAAGTAAACCCTGATGCAAACATGCATTTCAAGCCTCTGTTTGTATCATGTTTACTAATGACACATTGATCAAAACAAGTCACATGGCTGAATCCATATTCAAAGGATGGAAAAACAGACTCCACCTCTTCAGGGAGGAGCTACAGAATTGCCTTAAAAAGAAGTGTAAATTCAGGAATAGGAAGAATTTGTGGCCATTTTAAAATCTACCCCACTAAGAATTAACATGATAGGCATTTTATTTAGAAATATGAATTTAATTATAAAAATCAAGTAGTTATGTCACATAAATCACAAATAGGATAAATGGAGGATAAATGGCTCCCTTAATGTTACATGAATGAATACATGCAATTGGGGTGACATTTTCAATGACGCTATCCAACAGAGCTTCAAATATATTGCATATTGTATTAGACGGCAAGATGATGTGCTCCAGAGAATTGTGTTGGGTAATGCCAAAAGTAGATCTAGAAACGAAAACACTGATGACAGCTCAGTTAAATTGTTTTATGAAATACATGTGAAATAACAATATATGTGAAATAGTATGTTATTTAACAGGAGTCTAAGCTTTTAACTTTAACTAAATTATGAATTATTATCATTAGACATTGACTATCACTACTATGTCCTTAAAGGTTTAAGTATTCAAGTTGACCAAAAACCATTTTAATCTTCTATTGAGAAAGTGATGGCTGCCTTATATTTGGTGATGACCATACTGGATGTATATGATATAGTCTGGAAAAAAATTACACCAAAATGTTAATAATAGTTAACTGTTGATAGTAGAACTGCCAGGGATTTTGGAAACCCTTTGATAGAATTATCTAGTTTTCTGAAATAAAAATATATATATATAAATATAGCTCCCTCTATACTAGTTCAAGGGCCTCAGTTCAAATCACATGTTTCCATACAGGAGAAGAGACTTCCTCAATCCCCTAACCCTCAACCTTGCAAGATGATCACTAACAAAACTGGATGTTTAGAGGTCTTCTTTGGTCTGATGGTTATCCTGGGGGTGCTAAAGGGAGGCACTGAGAGTGGTTGGTGTCAGCTCTTAGAGTGCTTGGAAAAGGTGGACAGAAGAAAGTCCCACTTACTTGAGGTCAAGCAATCAACTGACTCACATCCTGGCAAACTGCAGTCCCCTCTCACATGAAAGGACAGAGTGTTTGGTGAGGTTTGTTATTGAGGACCAGACAACACCCCTTGCAGAGCTTCTTCAAACAGAGAAAAAAATAATAACTTGAGACGTGAAAGAGATTATTTTTTATTCTGCTTGCACCAATGGTCACACATATCTATGTGTGTATTAAAATCCATAAAACTGAACTCGAACACAAAAAGTCTGTTTTCCTGTAGGATAATTTTAAAAATAAAATTAAAAAGCATACAAGTTGAGAAAAAAACTGGTTCCACATTGTTCCAGGATAGGAAAGGATCACAGTCTTTAAGAATAATACAAAATGGAACAATCTGATCTTCATTCCTGGGAAAGAATGTTGCAATACATCCTGGGTAAGGTGTCCTGTCTTTAAAACAGACCTAAATGCCACAAAATAATAATAATATATATATATGCATATGCATATATGCCTACTCCTCACTTATCGACTATCTTGTTATCCTACATTTCGCATTTATGACAATAGTAAAAAAACTACTATCCTACTATTTCGCGCATTAACAATGTACATCTAGCAGTAGCGAATGCCAAGGTGCAAAGGGAGAGTCATGCGGGCTGTGATGGAGTTAAGATTATGTATCAGCTTGGCTGCGCCATGATTCTCAGTGGTTTGGCAGTTATGTAATGATGTCATTTGGCAGTTATGTAATGATGTATTCTTCCATTTTTGCATAATGCCTGTTTTTGCCTAACAGCCTGGTCTTTGGAACCTAACTATGTTGATAAGCGAGCAGTGGGGGTACATATATATGTGTGTGTGTGTGTGTGTGTGTATTTATATATGTATATGTATATATATAAAACCATTGAATGTTTATATCAAAAGAAGGTGAACATCCCTATCTTGCTATACATAAAATAATGTTAGTTTTTCATTATTATTAGTCATTCCATTATTCCCACTGAAAGGCCTACTTGCTGAATTATGCCTTTTCTTTACAGAGCTCCATTAGCATCCAACATAGTACACAACTCCTAGGTCATTGTTTGGCACATGGTAAGCATACAATAAACATTTGTTGGAATAATTGCTAATTTATACTTACCCCAAAATTGACATATTCTGATGAAACCAATACAATCCTGAAATTTCTTAGAATCAACCAATAAATTATCTCTCACTAGTTCATCAATGACTCAGTAAAGCAAATAGAAGCAAAACAAAAACCAAAACAAATCCAAAAATAGCCTGTGCCCATTCCTCTTCACATATTTCAGATATGGACATCTGAACGCCACAGTGCCTCCTGCTCCATCCAGCCTTTTGGGACAGAAATAAAGGGTTAGTTTATCAAAGAGAGCAGTGCGCTATTAAGTGCTGCATTTAAGAATTCTGAACATTTCATATTTAAATGAAGGAAGAGAAAAGGAAGACAAAAGAAGTGAAACACACTTTATTAATTATTAAACACCTCTCCCCTTCCCTGCTTGTCTTCCAGCGTCACCAGTTCACATAAGAGATCAAATCTACCAATTCTATGTAGCATTACTCAGGATGCTGTGCTTTATGAGAGTACCATCCCTACTTCCCCAAGGGAAAAAATGAGATCCCCTTTTTCAACTCATGTCACAACCCACAAGAGGGAAACCTGAAATGAACATAATTTCATAATCAACCACAAGAACTCTGAACTTGACTATAACATTTCTTTGCCCTTTGGCCAAAGGAAAATCATGTCGTTGGTTTAAAGTGAATATTGATGAATAAGTCATCCTGGTTAGTTCAGAACTTCATCAGCCTTTCCCAGGCTATTTCTTGCTTTTCCAGAACCAAGCCTAGGCTGCAGCCTCCGGCAGAGGAGTCTCATTATGTGTAATGGGGTTGAAATCTCCAAATGGTTTTTCCATCTGTGACATCAGTGCTGTGTGGGAGCAGAGGTGAAGGGCCTGCGAGTTTGCTCTGCTTCACAGGGGACGGATACACACAGTGTGTCACTCTCTATTCACTACTCACTCTAAGCTTGCTGAGGTTCATGTCATAAAGGTGATTGTAAACCTGGCCACATTTATTGCAGGTCCCAATTCCCTTTTCTTTTTAACAATAGGAACTATCCTTTATTGGTCCCTGTTTCCCAAAACGTTTTAGAAATCTCCTCTAGGTTGGAAGTATTCATTCATTTTCCTTTGAATCCTTGAGATACATTTTTTTGGATCAGCCACTAGATGCCTAGATGCCGGAATAAAACTCCAGCAGCTTTTCCAAGGAAAACATGAACATTTGGTGATTTAGCAAAGATAGATTATGATATTAAGAGGTCTGGATAGGTTTTCAGATACTGAGGGAGTTATCTTTTTATGTACTGAACAATGTAATTATACAGATTTAGGAGAAAAGTTCTTAAACCAAGAATTATTAGAAATAAAAAAGCTCAGAAGCTGCCAATACTTCACTGACCATGTGGAGTAAGGAAAAAAAAAAAAATGATAGTTTTTGCCTTAGAATATAGTAACCAAGCTTCCATCTTCATGGCTCTCATGAAAAATTGCCCCCAATCAGAACGGATGGAAAAACTGTAGATTTCAACCCCGTATTGTAGATTGCCTTATCCATAACAAAACTCCTCTGCTGGTGGCTGCAGCCTAGACTTGTTTCTTAGTCATCTAGTGCTGCTATAACAGGAATACCACAAGTGGATGGCTTTAACAAGTAGAAATTTATTCTCTTCTAGGAGGCTAGAGGTCCAAATTCAGGGCGCCAGTTCCAGGGGAAGGCTTTCTTTCTCTGTAGGCGCTGGGGGAAGGTTCTTGTCATCAATCTTCCCTTGGATCTAGGAGCTTCTCCATGCAGGAACCTCAGGTCCAAAGGACGCACTCTGCTCCTGGCTCTTCTTTGTTGGTAATAGGAGGCCCCCCTCCTCTCTGCTTGATGCTCTCTTTTATATCTCAAAAGAGAGTGACTCAAGACTCAACCTAATCCTGTAGATTGAGTCCTGCCTTATTAACATAATTGCCTCTAATCCTGCCTAACTAGCGTAAAAGAGTTTAGGATTTATAACACATAGGATAGTCACATCAGATCACAAAATGGAGGACAACCACACAATACTGGGAATCATAGCCTAGCCACGTTGACACACATTTTTGGGGACACAATTCAATCCATAACAATTTAGCTCTAGAAAAACAAGAAGTAGATCAACAGTTTTCCTGGGAAAGGCCGAAGAGATTCTGAACTAACCAGGACCATTCCTCCATCCCTGTTCACCTTAAGCCAACCACAAGACTTTCCTTCCAGCATCACTCCTCATCTTACCTGTAACCAGTTGCCATCATGTTAATTCTGACTCATGGTGACTCCATGTGTGTCACAGTAGAATTGTGCTCCATAGGGTTTTCAATGGCTGATTTTTCAGAAATTGATCACCAGGCCTTTGTTCTGAGGCACCTCTGGGTGGACTCGAGCCTCCAATCTTTCAGTTATCAGCTGAGCACTTACTCTTTGCACCACCCAGGGACTCCATCATGCCTGTAGCAGTGCCTATAACATCAGGGGCTGAACTCTAGTGGAAATTAAGGTGGGTTTGGGACCTGAAAGTATCTCTGACATAGGTGGGGTTAACATCATAATTTCATTGTCACTGTTTCTTTATGTGGCATTTGGAACATAAATGAGTTCCATTCTGGCTACTTTTCATGTGTGACATGACAGTCTACAGACACCAGTGATCTGGGCTGCAAAGAACCTCCAAGTCACATCCTAGGATATACTAGCAAATGAAGAGAGTTGGGTTTACCTGAATCAGAATGGCTGGGAAGAGAAGAGGAGACCATGGGAAAGGTTTTCAAATTTGTACGGTCATAATATGGGACTTCAAAATTACAGAACTGGAAGAAAAATTTGAAAGATCTGTGTCCAAGACAGCAAGTAGTGCACTCACCATTTATGTCCTCTCTTCTCACTGATGGACATTGATCCTTTCCTAATTCTGCAGCATGGCTGAGCATGCTATATAATTTTCAACAGGGCTTTAGTGATGGTTCAAAATAATGGAAGGAAAACACTATGCAGATAAATTAAAATTGTCTGGACAGTATCACACCCATCATAGGGTCTCTAACTAAGATGGTTCCCTGCCTCACCTCAGCCTGCCTCCCTGTGGTGAGGAGCAACTTATATTTTGCCATGAGATGCTCTCTCAGTTCTGCCATACTGCCAGGGTCCAGGCAAAACTTCCCCCTTGGCTAGAAGGAGAGGAAAGCGTTTTAGCCTTTCATGCTAAGACAGACCTCTTTAAGTCTTCCTTTCCTGCCCTAAAGTTACACTTAGTGAGGTAACCATGGAGAGCATCCGTTCCTTGTAGAGGGGACCTACTCATTTACCCTAGAGTTCTGGTCTGGCTACATGGTCACAAGCATTGGAAAAATGGACTGAGATATTTAGATTTTCCCATTCTCACTTTACAGCGAGAAACAACTTTCTAATAGTTAAAACTGAGCAACAATGAAATGAGCAAACTCCAAAACTAGTGAGTGCCCTATCACTAAAAGGGTTTATGATAAAGCAATGCAGCCTCCTGCCACAGCTGTTGAGGAGACGGTTCCTGAAATGGGAACAATTAGTCTAAAAGACCTCATTTAGTATTTCCCTTCCAATTCTATGTTTCTCTTATTTTTACAGACCACATTCCAGAAAGTGAAAAAGGCATGTCCAGCACTTGGGAGCCCTACAGAATAATTATATACCAAGAAAATATATTTTTTCCTAAGTCTAGAAGTGATTGTATGAGGTTCTGGAGATTAATTTTTTTCCCTAGCAGGGCTGTACATAAGCCTGAAAAATATTTGCTTTAAAAAAATATCTGGGGAGAATAACTCTAAACTTTCCTTAATAATAGTTCCTACACTTAGCAAATGTGCAAACACATAGAGTTAGAAAACCAAAAGGGAAGAACACACACAGCATTTCTCAATGTAGAAACAACTGAAGAAAAAATTCAAGCCTTGAGTACAGTACTGAAAGATTCTATGGGAAAAGAATTGAATGACACAAGAAGCATCAAAAGAAGATGGAAGGAATACACAGAGTCACTACCAAAAAGAATTAGTGGAAGTTCAACCATTTCAGGAGGTAGCATATATCAAGCTGCACTGAAGGCACTGGTGAAAAACAAAGCTCTAGGAACTGATGGAATACCAGTTGAGATGCTTCCATAAACAGATTCAGGGATGAAGGTGCTGACTGGTTGACACCAAGAAATTTGGAAGACAGCTACCAGGCCAACCAACTGGAAGAGATCCATATTTGCACCCATTCCGAAAAAAAAAAGGTTACCTAACAAAATGCTGAAATTATTGAACAAACATCATTAATAGTAATTGCAAGTAAAATTTTGCTGAAGACAGTTCAAGAGCGATTACAGCAGTACATCGACAAAGAACTGCCAAAAATTCAAACTGGATTCAGAAGGGGACGTGGAACAAGGGATATGATTGCTGATATCAGATGGATCTTGGCTGAAAGCAGAGAATACCAGAAAGGTGCTTATCTGTGTTTTACTGACCGTGCAAAGGCATTTGACTGTGTGGATCATAACAAATTATGGATAACACTGTGAAGAATGGAAGCTCCAGAACACTAAATTGTGCTCATGTGGAACCTGTAGATAAAGAGGCAGTCTTTTGAACAGAACAAAGGGATACTGCTTGATTTAAAATCAGGAAAGATGTTCATCAAGGTTGTATCCTTTCACCATACTTATTCAATCTATATGCTGAGCAAATAATCTGAGAAAATGGACTATGTGAAGAAGAGTGTGGCATCAGGATTGGAGGAAGACTCATTAACAACCTGCAAAATGCAGATGACACAACCTTGCTTGCTGAAAGTGAAGAGGACTTGAAGCATTTACTGATGAAGATCAAAGACTACAGCCTTCAGTACGGATTACACCTCAACATAAAGAAAACAAAAATCCTCAAAACTGGACCAATAATCAACATCATGATAAAAGGAGAAAATACTGAAGTTGCCAACGATTTCACTGTACTTGGATCCACAATCGATGCACACGGAAGCAGCAGTCAAGAAATCAAATGACTTACTGCATTGCACAAATCTGCTGCAAAAGATCTCTTTTAAGTGTTAAAAAGCAAAGATGTCACTTTGAGGACTAAGTGCACCTGACCCAAGCCACGGTATTTTCAATCACCTCATATCCATGCAAAAGCTGGACAGTTAATAAGAAAGACAGAAGAAGAATTGATGTCTGTAAATTATACTGTTGGCTAAGAATATTGAATATACCATGGACTGTCAGAAGAACAAACAGATCTGTCTTGTGAAGTACAGCCAGAATGCTCCTTAGAAGCGAGGATAGTGAGACTTCTTTTCATGTACTGTGGACATGTACTCAAGAGGGACCAGTCCCTGGAGAAGCACATCATGTTGGTAAAGTAGAGGGTCAGCAAAAGAGTGTAAGACCCTCAACAAGATGGATTGAGACTGTGGCTGCAATGATGGGCTCAAGCACAACAACTATCGCGAGGATGGCTCAGGATCGGGCAGTGTTTCCTTCTGTTGTACACAGGGTCGCTATGGGTCAGAATCTATTGGACGGCACCTAAAAACAACAATAACACACTTAGCAATGTTTCTTATCATATACTGACACCTAAGTAATCCAGCCACCACCCGTCAGTTTGTTACACTGTGATGGCTTGTGTTTCTATGATGCTGAATGTTATGCCACCAGTATTTCAAATACCAGCAGGGTCATTCATGGTGGACAGGTTTCAGTGGAGCTTTCTAGCCTAAGACATACTGGGAAGAAAGGTTTGACAACCTACATCCAAAAATTAGCCAGAGAAAATCGTATGGATCACAACAGAACAGTGTCCCACTCAGGAGGGATCAATTGCTAGAGGAGGATGTCATGTTTGGTGAAGTACAGGGCCAAAAAGTGTGAGGGAGACCCTCAGTGGGATAGACTGACCCAGTAGCCACAACAATTGACTCACATTTGCCAATGATCGTGAGGATGATGCAGAACTGGGCAAGGAATTCATTCTGTTGTAGATAAGGTTGCCATGAGTTGGAGTTGACTTGACAGCTGCTAACAACAACAACACAAGTGACCCAGACCATTCTAGATTCATTAGTTTAAGGAGTAAATAAATCCGTTTACTGTGAAAGAGAAACTTGAATTGACTTAATGTTGGCAAATGCCAATCTAGTCAATCTGACCCTATTTTTTCAAGATAGTTTGTGTTTTCCAGAAATGCAATCCATGTATTCCCACATCATGTCAAGGAGCAGCATCTGTCCTGTCAGCTAGGGCAAAGGAACGTGTGGAGTTTCCAATCAGGCTGCAGAAATAGAAGGTGGCAAGAAAGACAACACACTTGCACAAGGACATAGGCAAAGTACTTACAGTACATACTGAATATTATATGCCAAGTAATTTGAAACAGCCTACGCAGCCTTTATACTTAAAAGAAACTATGAAGAGTTGCCCATTTGTCAGTCTATGGTGTTAAGTGCCATCTAAATTCAAGGCTTTGGAAAAACCAGCTGTCCTGAGTGACAACCACCCAGAATAGGACCATGGTCTGGGAGTGGAGCCATGGGTCACAGAGCTTCTTTTACCCTGAGCCCAGCTTCAAATTTCCTCTCTTCTACCAGGTATGTATTTTTCTTTACAGGAGAAAAAAAATAGTTCAAGTACCAAAATGCCATTCTCTCCCTTCCCTCAAGAGAGATATAAAATGATACTTGACCTTTGTACGAAATTTGACTTTGGCTCAATTAAATGCCACTATTAATATCCTCCCAAAAGATATACTCGATGTTGCCATTTCTCCAGATACTTGCCATCTTAATTCTGTCAAGAGATTTTCTCTTAGCCATGCACTGACATGGAGGAGGCCCCAGTGAACATGATGCAAAGGATAACAGGATGACTATCTATGTATTCTTTTATTTAGATATCCATCCATGCATTTGGCATTGATTTATCAAGCATCAACTATGTGCCTGGCACAGTATTAAACATTAGAGGTACTGGTATAAGCAAGTTCCAAAGTTCCTACTATCAAAGAGATAACTGATTAGTGTGAACTATAATGGAATTATGCACAAGGTACTGTAGGAACAGAGAGAATGAGTAGAATGAAGGACCTTAACTCAGCCTGAGGAAGGACTCTAAGAGGAGGTGCTTAAGCAGATGACAGGGAGACGGAAAGTTAGAGGAGCACTGAAATAAAGGCATGAGAAAGCGAATTTTTTGGTTTGTGGAGTATATGGGGGTAGGAAGGAGAATGGAAGAACATGAAGCTTAGAGAGGCAAGTAGCAGTCAAAAAATAAACGGTTTGCGTGACTCTGTTCTGAAGTTGTGATAAGTCATTGAAGAATTTTAAGGAAGAGGATGGGTAATATGATTAGACTTATGTTCTAGAAAGCTAATCCTATGGCAGTAAGAACAACACACTGGGAACGTGAGAAGAGAAGGAGAAAAGAAGAAAAGAAACCACTTAGGATGCAATTGTAGGGTCCCAGCAAAGAAAATACTAAGACAATGGTTGTTATATGCCGTTGAGTTGATTCCAACTCATAGTGACCCCATGTGACAGAGTAGAACTGCCTCATAGGATTGTCTTCGTTGTACTGAAAGACTCACCAGGTGTTTCTTCCATGGAGCTGCTGTGTGGGTTTGAACCATCAACCTTTTAGTTAGCAGCCAAGCACTTAACCGTTTGTGCCACCAGAGCTCCTTAAAGGAATGGTAGTAAAGATGAAAAGGAGACTGATTTAAAAGGTAAATTTGTCCATTTCAGTGATCAATTGTATGTGGGACATCAGAAAGAAGGAGGAATCTAGGCTGGCTTATAGATGTCTGGCTTGGTCTAGGCCTGTGGCCCTCAAACTTAATTGCACACTAGAATTAATTATAGAGCCTTTAAAAATATATATCCAGTCTGGGCCCCCTCTCCCCAGGGTTATTAAATAGGTATGGCGTGAGGCCCAGGGAACAGTATTTTTAAAAACTCCCTGGTGAGTGTAATGTGTAGGAAGGATGGAGGACTTCCAGTCTAGGGGATGAATGTAATACCAACCAAGACAGGAAACAAGAAGAGGGAAGTGAGAGACCATCATGGTATACAGGACAAAGGAGGACCACGAGGGTTTCTCTCTGATCCTGCTAAGATTGAAGAGAAGGTCAATTTTCCAGGTCAGTACAGATTTTAATGTCTGTGCTATTGTCTCAACACGTGCTAAACATTTGTTGAAATGTGTGCTCCGATGTTTGGTTCCAAATGTATAGCTCCCTTTAGTCCTAGAAACATGGCTATGGTGTAAGAAGAGAAAATAACTGCAGGGAAATGTTTATGTAGGAAAAGGCCATAAAAGGGGTCAAGGATAAAACAGCAGGAATTTACATCCAAATCCAAAACGATGTGCTGCAAGTTATTTCTGGGGAAAAACTTCCCAACCCATGAATCCTTCCTTTGCTAAACTCTCGAGCTAGGAAACTGTTGCTTTGCTGAAATCAGGCTGGATGCCCTGGGGCACTCAAGGGATTAATGAATAGTTGTGCAGTGAGCCCATCACAAGAATCCAATGAATAATCAATGGTACTTGAGGCTCCTCAGGTAATTGAATTGCAAACCTGGTAATAAGGAGACTTGTATCCATACTTAAATTATACCCCGTATCTATTTCTTAATGCAGTTATTGATGAAAGACCACTGCCTGTATGGATTATTTACCTTTCATCTCTATTAAAAATTGAGCACAGTAAATTGGCTGTTTGCTAATAAGTATTTTCTGCCTACATCTCGTGCATAATGAAGTGCGACTTGGAGGCCCACCATCCCCTACCTACAGGGGATGAGGACAAAAGTAACTGTAATTTCTTCCTCTGTTTACTTTCAGAACCGAAGCAAGGAACAAATATGTGATCTCTGGTATAATGCAAGCTTTTGGAATACAGAAAAATATTTGTTTCAGAACTCCCAAACTGTGCATTGGACTCAGAGAAATTTAACATTGCTCATGAGGGAAAATTGTATTTCTTTTTTACTAATTCATAGCGTGAATTCCCAGTATAAAAATGAGCACGGCATTTATTAGTAAATGAGGGTGTCATTATCCAAAAAACTTATCATCATACACATTCAGTAATCCCATTAAAAACTACATCCTATGGAGCATGCCTCAGCTGAGCTGTGCGACCTTGGACAAGTTACTTAACCTCTTTAAGCCTTGTGTGGAACAGTAAGCACTCAATTAAGTATTAGCTATTGTTGAGTCAAAATCAACTCGACAGCAAATGCGTTTGGTTTTGGCTAGTGTTACCACAGGAGCCCCCGAATGGTGCTGGCTGGCAGTTTGAACCTACCCAGAGAAACCTCAGAAAAAAGGCGTAGTGACCTATTTCCATAAAGATTACAGCCAAGGAAAACCGACGGAGCTGTTCTACTCTGTAAAACACAGTGTCGCCATGAGCTGAAATCCACTCAGCAGGTATGGCTTGGTTTTTTAATGCTGCTATGGAATCTCTGTGTGGTGCAAATGGTTAATATACTGGGCTGCTAACTGAAAGGTTGGTGGTGCACCCAGAGGCACCTCAGAAGAAAGGCCTGGTGATCTACTTCTGCAAAATCGGTCACTGAAAACTCTATGGAGCACAGTTCTTTTCTGAAACACATGGGGTTGTCATGAGCCAACTGGATAATAATAAATTTTTTTTTTAAATGGCCATCAAATCAATTGCTACTCATAGCAACCCTATAGGACAGAGTAGAACTGCCCTTTAGGGCTTCCAAGCAGCAGCTGGTGGATTTAAACTGTCTATCTTTCAGTTAGTCACTGAGCTCTTCACCACTGTGCCACTATATATCTGGTGTGCTGTGTGTTCAAAATTGAGATCCTAGCCAGAGCAATTAGGCAAGAAAAAGAAATAAAGGGCATTCAAATTGGTAAAGAAGAAGTAAAAGTATCCCTATTTGTAGATGATATGATCTTATACACAGAAAACCCCAAACTATCCACAAGAAAGCTACGGCAACTAGTAGAAGATTTCAGCAAAGTATCAGGATACAAGATAAACATACAAAAATCAGTTGGATTCCTCTACACCAACAAAGAGAACTTCGAAGAGGAAATCATCAAATCAATACCATTTATAATAGCCCCCAAGAAGATAAAATACTTAGGAATAAATCTAACCAGAAATGTAAAAGACCTACCTATACAATGAAAACTAGAAGACACAACTGCAAGAAACCAAAAGAGACCTACATAAGTGGAAAAACCTTGCTCTTGGACATGAAGACTGAACATTGTGAAAATGTCAGTTCTACCCAAAGCAATCTACAGATACAACATAATCCCGATCCAAATTCAAATGACACTTTTCAATGAGATGGAGAAACAAATCACTAACTTCATATGGAAAGGGAAGAGGCTCCAGATAAGTAAAGCATTACTGAAGAAGAAGAACAAAGTGGGAGGCCTCACACTGCTTGATGTGAGAACCTATTATACCACCATGGTAGTCAAAACAGCCTGGAACTGGTACAACAACAGATACATAGACCAATGGAACAGAATTGAGAATCCAGGCATAAATTCATCTACCTATGAGCAGATGATATTTGACAAAAGCCCAAAGTCCATTAATTGGGAAAAGTCTCTTGAACAAATGATGCTGGCATAACTAGATATCCATCTGCAAAAAACTGAAACAAGACCCACCCCTCACACCATGTACAAAAACTAACTCAAAATGGATCAAAGACCTAAATATAAAATCTAAAACGATAAAGATCATGGAAGAAAAAATAAGAACAACTCTAGGAGCCCTAATATATAGCATAAAAAGAATACAAGCCATAACTAACAATACACTAACACCAGAATAGAAACTAGATAACTGGAAGCTTCTAAAAATCAAATACTTATGCTCATCAAAAGATTTCATCAAAAGAGTAAAAAGACAACCTACAGACTAGGAAAAAAATTTCAGCTACGACATATCCGATCAGGGTTTAATCTCTAAAATCTACAAGATACTGCTAAACTTCAATGACAAAAAGGCAAATAACCCAATTTAAAAATGGGCAACGGATATGAACAGGCACTTCACCAAAGAAGACATTCAGGTGGCTAACAGATACATGCGGAAATGCTAACAATCATTAGCCATTGTTGTGTTGTTGTTAGGTGCCATCAAGTCGGCTCCAACCCACAGTGATGCCATGAACAACAGAATGAAATGCTGCCCGGTACTGCACCATCCTCACAATAGTTGTTATGCTTGAGCCCATTGTTGGAGCCACTGTGTCAATCTATCTCGTTGAGGGTCTTCCTCTTTTTTGCTGACCTTGTGCTTTACTAAGCATGATATCCTTCTCCAGGGACTGATCTCTTCTGACTACATGTCCAAAGTATGTAAGACACAATCTCACCATCCTTGCTTCTAAGGAGCATTCTGGTTGTAGTTCTTCCAAGACAGATCAGTTCGTTCTTTTAGCAGAACATGGTATATTCAATATTCTTCACCAACACCACAATTCAAAGGCATCAATTCTTCCGCAGTTTTCCTTACTAATTGTCCAGCTTTCTCACACATATGAGGCAATTGAAAACACCATTGCTTGAGTCAGGTGCACCTTAGTCCGCAAGGTGACATCTTTGCTTTTCAACGCTTTAAAGAGGTCTTTTGCAGCAAATTTGCCCAATGAAATGAGTCTTGATTTTCTTGATTGCTGCTTCCATGGGTGTTGATTGTGGATTCAAGTAAAATGAAATCCTTGACAACTTCAATCTTTTCTCCATTTATCATGATGTTGCTTATTGGTCTAGTTTGAGGATTTTTGTCTTCTTTCTGTTGAGGTGTAATTCATACTGAAGGCTGTGGTCTTTGATCTTCATCACTAAGTGCTTCAAGTCCTCTTCACTTTCAGCAAGCAAGGTTGTGTCATCTGCATAACGCAGGTTGTTAACGAGTCTTCCAGTCCTGATGCCCCGTTTTTTATATAGTCCAGCTTCTCAGATTATTTGCTCAGCATACAGATTGAATGGGTATGGTGAAAGGATACAACCCTGACGCACACCTTTCCTGACTTCAAACCACGAAGTATCCCCTTGTTCTGTCCAAACAACTGCCTCTTGATCTATGTACAGGTTCCTCATGAGCACAATTAAGTGTTCTGGAATTCCCATTCTTCACAATTTATCCATAATTTGTTACGATCCACACAGTTGAATGCTTTAGCATAGTCAATAAAACACAGGTAAACATCTTTCTGGTATTCTCTGCTTTCAGCCAGGATCCATCTAACACCTGCATTGATATCCCTGGTTCCATGTCCTCTTCTGAATCTGGCCTGAATCTCTGGCAGTTCTCTGTGGATATACTGCTGCAGCCTCTTTTGAATAATCTTTGGCAAAATCATACTTGTGTGTGATATTAATGATATTGTTTGATAATTTCCGCATTTGGTTGGATCATCTTTCTTGGGAATAGTCATAAATATGGATCTCTTCCAGTTGGTGGGCCAGGTAGCTGTCTTCCAAATTTCTTGGCATAGACAAGTGAGCACTTCCAGTGCTGCATTCGTTTGTTGAAACACATTAGCCATGAGAAATGCAAATCAAAACTACAATGAGATAACATCTCACCCCAACAAGGCTAGAATTAATCCAAAAAACACAAAATAATAAATGTTGGAGAGGTTGTGGAGAGACTGGAACACTTATACACTGCTGATGGGAATGTAAAATGGTACAACCACTTTGGAAAGTGATTTGGTGCTTCCTTAAAAAGCTAGAAATAGAAGTACTATATGATCCGGCAATCCTGCTCCTTGGAATATATCCTAGAGAAATAAGAGCCGTCACATGAATAGATATATGCACACCCATGTTCACTGCAGCACTGTTCACTATAGCAAAAAGATGGAAACAACCTAGGTGCCTATCAACAAATGAATGGATAAACAAATGATGGTATATTCACACAATGGAATACTATGAAATAATAAAGAACAATGAGGAATCCGTGAAACACCTCACAACATGGATGAATCTGGAAGGCATTATGCTGAGTGAATTTAGTCAGTTGCAAAAGGACAAATATTGTATGAGACCACTATTATAAGAACTCAAGAAAAGGTTTAAACACAGAAGAAAACATTCTTTGATGGTTACGAGGGTGGAGAGGAAGGGAGAGGTGAATTAACTAACAAGATAGCAGATAAGAATTTTTTCAGGTGAAGGGAAGGACAACACACAATACGGGGAAGTCAGCACAAGTGGACTAAACCAAAAGCTAAGAAGTTTCCTGAACACAACCAAACACTTCGAGGGACAGAGTAGCAGGGGTGGCGGTCTGGGGACCATGGTTTCAGGGGACATCTAGGTTAATTGGCATAACAAAGTTTATTAAGAAAATATTCTGCGTCCCACTTTGGTGAGTGGTATCTGGGCTCTTAAAAGCTAGCGAGCGACTATCTAAGATACATCAATTGGTATCAACCCACCTGGAGCAAAGAAGAATGAAGAATACCAAAGACACAAGGAAAATATTAGCCCAAGAGACAGAAAGGACCACATAAACCAGAGACTCCATCAGCCTGAGCCCAGAACTAGATGGTGCCCAGCTACCGATGACTGCCCTGACAGGGAACACAACAGACAGTCCCTGATGGAGCAGGAGAAAAGTGGGGTGCAGAACTCAACTTCTACTACAAAGACCAGATTTAATGATCTGACTGAGACTGGAGGAACCCCAGAAGACATGGCCCCTGAAATCTCTGTTAACCCAGAACTGAAACCATTCCCAA
>NW_004444018.1:729229-772169 GCF_000243295.1 Trichechus manatus latirostris
AGCAATTGTTTCAGGGGTACATCCAGCTTCTATGGCTCCAGACAATCTGGATTCCCTGAGAATTTAAAAGTCTGTTCAGCATTTTCCCCTTTTTGATCAAGATTCTTTTATAGAATCTTTGATCAAAATGTTCAGTATTGAACTATTTAATGAGTTTGTTCTGTAAATGTTCATCTAAAGTACAATAAAAAAGATGAAAACAACATGAAAAAAATTATAATAATGATGGCATCACATTAGAAAAAAATTCATAAAAAATAAATGAATGAGGAACTTAAAAAAAAAAAATTCGATATTGATAGCCTGGCGCCATCCAGTTCTCCTGGTCTCATGGCAAAGGGGGCAGTTGTTTATGGAGAGAATTAGCCTCACATTCCATTTCCTCCTCCTATTCCTGACTCTCCTTCTTCCTCTGTTGCTTAAGGTGAATGGAGACAAATTACTGTAGCTTGTATGACCACTTGTAAGGTTTTAACTCCCCAGACTACAAAGTAAACAAGGAGGTAGAACAGAAGCACCAAACAAGATATTAGGCCAATTAACTGGAGTGTCCCTTAAAACCCTAACCCTCCAAACCAAGGAACAAAGTCTTCTTGAAACTAAACAATAGTTTAGCTTAACTAGTAAGAATGTCTGCCTTGAGCATTGTGCTCTGTTAAGCCTTCACTATATGGGATCAAATTGACAACAGCAACTCATATTTAGGGGGAAGTGAGTTTATATTAGTGGGGGATGAACAACTCAGTAAAAGAGGGTGAGAATGGTTGCACAACTTGAAGAATGTAATCAATGTCACTGAATTGTACATGTAGAAATTGTTGAATTGGTATATGTTCTGCTGTGTATATTCTTAATAACAACAATAAAAATAAAATAACTTATAAAATAAAAAATGAAAAAAAGGACTCATGAAAAAGGAATCAGGGAAGCATTTAGAATATCTTTTCTTTTTAAATGGAGTCCCTCGGTGGCACAAATGGTTAAGTACTTGACTAATAAGCGAAAGGTTGGCAGTTCAAACCTACTCAGAGGCACCTTGGAAGAAAATCCTGGATACCTGCTTCTCAAAGATCGTAGCCTTTAAAACTCTATGGGATGCAGTTCTACTCTGCACACATGGAGTTGCCATGAATCAGAATTGACTCAATGGCAACCGGTTAACCAGTAAAAAAAATCCTTTGCTGTCGAGTCGATTTCAACTCATATCGACTCTATAGGACAGAGTAGAACAGCCCCATAAGGTTTCCAAGGAGTGGTTGATGGATTCAAACTGCTGACCTTTTGGTTAGCAGCTGAACTGGCAGTGACCACAAAAAAAAAAAAAAAAAAAGGGTAAAAATTATCAAAACATCTTTAGTTCTATAAACTAGAGTAGCAGCCTGGCTTAGGCTGGGTTCTCTAGAGAAACAAAACCAGTAAAGCATATAAATATACATGGAGTGAGATTTATATCAAGGAAATGGCTCACGCAATTGTAGAAGCTGGAATGTCCCAAGTCCGTGAATCAGGATAGAGGCTTCTCCTGATTGGCGTAGCTGCAGGGGCTGGTGAACCCAAGATCGGCAGGTCAGAGAGCAGGGCTCTTGTTCATAGGCTGTGAAGATCGACAAATCCCAAGATCAGTAGGTAAGCTGCTAGCTCAAGTCCCAAGAACCAGAGGTCAGACGAACAGGAGGCAGCTGCAGGATCCAGAGCAGGCAAAAGCCAGAAAGTCCACCTATATTTGGATGCAGGTCACATGCCCAAGGCAATTCCCTTTCAACTGATTGGCTACTTACAGCAGATCCCATAATGGGGGTGATCAAATATAAACACTGAGAATCATGGCCTGGCCAAACTGACACACAATCTTAACCATCACTCAGTCTTTATCATTGAAGTTTGGTTCCTGTCCTTATCTTCAAACTACTAATTCACAGTGCTCCTGTTTCCAGTACCACTCCTCCCACCAAAAAATTTAAAAAAGCTTAAGTAAAAAGAAAGAAAAATTTCTCTTAATTAGGGAAACTTAAGTTTGATAATATTGATTGTCAACTTGCTGAGGGAGAGCATGTTCCTTTCCCCATAAATTTAAGAAATAAATATTTTTCAATTGCAAGGCCCTCAGGTTGAAGATATTCTCTGTGCTGCTGATTCCAGAAGCTCATCCTTTAGCTCTAATGGAATATTTTGATGACAAGGGAGTCCCTAGATGACACAAATGGATAATGTGCTCCTCAGCTGCTAACTGAAAGATTTGAAGTTCTAGTCCACTCAGAGGGACCTCAGAAGAAAGGCCTGGTGATCTACTTCTGAAAAATCAGTCATTGAAAACCCTATAGAGCACAGTTCTACTCTGACACACATGGGGTCGCTACAACTCAATGGCAACTATTTTTTGTTTGTTTTGATTTTGTTTTATTTTGTGTTGTTTTAGTGATGGCAAGAGAGCAATAAAGAGTAAGAAAATTAGAGGTCAGCAAGAAAAAAAAAAAATGTTTTTTTCACAATATTCTAGGGAGTTGCATCTGTGCAACCCTCAACCTTGGTCTGTTTTATCTGCATTTAGGAGATAGTCTTCCCACTCTGAGGAATTATGACCCCAAGACCTTTCATGTAACCTTTCTCTGCTAATTTTAGCAACATGCAATAAGACTTTTCACCAAGGGATGCCAAAAGGTGGAATGGCCAAGTAGAAATTTCATTTCCCAACCAAGGAACATATCAATTTCTAGGAAATCAATTGCGCTTCTATTAAAAACGATGGCACATCTATGTGCTTTCACAAACTGTCTGCTTCCTGTGGAAGGCAGAAGGCCATCCTCCCCTGAGTCTCCAGATGAGCCCTGATTTATCCCTCCTGCACCAGAAATTATATGAGTGGAAAGGTCAGGCAGTTAAAGATTTATGCTTCGTTTTATAAGATTACTCAGAGAGAGATTCTTTTCCCTCTCGTGTTTATTTTTTATCCTTCCCTAGCCCATTGACCATTTTTCTGCCCAAACTAGACCATAGAAAGGAAAATGGGAAAATATACTGGAAATGGGAAAATGCCCAGGAGTTTGTTGTCTCCTTCAATGGCAGGATGTGGGAACCAAAGAGAACCACCTCTTACTGTCAGCCCCACAACTCACCAGAGAGGGACACATGCATCAGAGAACCTTGCAAATCTTTTTTAACCTCAGTTATGGGCTGGAATTTATTTGCTTTTCTAGGCAGATGGATCTGGCTCCCTCTGGGCCCTCTGGAATGATCTGTCACTGCCCACCTTGATAACCTGCAGCAGTCTGTAATAAAGTCAGCTTGCCAGGTCTAGCAAATGGACACCATATCTTAGATCATGTTAGGTTCTTATCATTTATTAGATTTCCATCTCGGGCCACCCAGACATCAGACTTTTCTCTAAAGGCACACCCGCATCTCTCAGCTCTGGAGATTTGTCTGAGCAAGGCCTTGTGGAGAGTGAGGGCTATGTGTGATTATCACAAGCTTGCTGGGTATGCCCTTTACTGACTATTATTATTGATGTGGAGTCCTTGGGTGGTGAAAAAGGCCAACAAGCTTGTTACAAACTGAAAAATTAGAGGTTCAAACCCACTCAGAGGTGCTAAAGAAGAAAGGCCTCGTGATCTACCTCCAAAAATCAGCCATCAAAAACCCTATGTAGCACAGTTCTACTTTGACACATATGGGGTCACCGTAAGTTGGACTCAACTCGAAGGCAACTGTTTTTTTTAATTGATATGGTAATATATGAAGAAACAGCTATTCTATAACCTGATATGTGAGAAAGAAGAAGAAAATCTTAAGAGTTTAAGAACGTTTAACCAGTGTATGTCTTATCAATCTCATTTGCTCTTCCTCAAACCTCTTTCTTTTTTTTTTTTCCTGTTTTATTTAACAATATCATCATGAGCCCTGTGAACTGTGCTAGATATCCATCAGTATGTTGTGACTCTGTATCTCCTCTTTCCACCTATCTGGTCACTTTCCATATATTACTGATTCATCCTCAGGATGATCCCTGCCTCATGGCAGCCTTTCATCATCTCTCGCTAGGATCATTGCTGACATACGTAGCAATGATATCAAGGTGAGGCACTGTGAATACACAATACATCTAATTTATTTACAAAAACTGTGAACGAATTAGAAGACACCAAAACTCTCTGGTACCCAAGAAGTTCTAGAGCATACAGACTCAGGAAAACTCATTTCATCTACAATGCAAGTGTATCTCGTTGAGACCTCACTGTCTATCACAGCGGAAATTTCTCCTAAACTTTTCAGAACTCTCTCCAAGTAGGAGATATCTAAACTACATGGTATTGACCCCTGATAAGATATAATTTATTTGCATAAACATGTCTCAATTTAATTACCATAAATAGAGGAATCTGTTGCCTAGGTAACCAACAAAAAGAACTTTAGTGCTCCATTTTTTCAAATTCTGGTCTTGTTTTGAGCTTTTAGTCTTGTGATTGCAAGAATGTATCCTTCCGTAAAGAGAAGCTTCTCATCTTGTCCTTTTCCACAATTTCTTGTTGTTAAGTGTTCCCCTGAATCAATGGACTTTAAACACAATATATTTCTAAAGTAAACCTAAGACATTTGCCTTCCCTTTGAAATTCGTTTACCTTCTGATCTAAATTACCTAACATTTGTCGTTGTCTTTATGGTAGCAAACTTGATATGAGTCAACCTCAATTCAAACCCAGGTGCCATTACATGCTAGCTCTATGGCTGTGGGAAAAAGACTAAAATTCTCCATACATCAGTTTTCTTATCTTTAAAATGGGTCTACTAAGTGCACTAGCCTGATAGGAATGTTGTGAGGATTAAATAAGGTAATGCATATAAAACTCATAACACATTGCATGGTACATAGTAAGCCTTCAGTGAGTGTTAACAATTTTGATGATGATGACAATGATGATGATGATGATGATGATGACAATGTTAATGATTGTGACAATAATGTCCAAATTTTAATAGACTCATTTAGGAAGTGAACAGAGAAAGGATGATCTGTGCTATACTGAATACATTCTCTTTCTCAGTTACCTCTATACCATGAAAGATAGCAACAGTTAAGGAAAACCAGAGCAATAATAGAAAAGAGGTTATCTTCTCCAATCTGAAGCAGACCTAAATATCATCATCTTATCCAGAATTATGCAAAGCAGGGAAGATGATGCTATGATAATGGGAAATTTTCTCTGAAGTGAATCTAGACATCCTAAATTAAGTCAGAACTTCCGGGCCACCCTAAGAAATCTTTCATTCTTCCAAGACTGGTCCTTGGCATGATATTTCTATCTATTTTCATGTTGATGTTCTACTACTGTGCTTTAAGAAGAAAGCTTATGTATAAACATGATGGCTCATAGCCCTACTTTGAACAGTTTTCAAGGTGCAGAGATTCAATTTCAAGTTAATAGAAACATACAAGAAGAGGTGACTCAAGGCTTAGATTCAAACATTGTTCAAACTTAGTTCAAACTTCGCCATTCATTTCTTATGTGACCTTGAGTGATCCTGTGAGACCTCAATATTTCCACTTTTCAAATGATATATTGGATATAATTAGGCCTGTAAAGGCTTCTTTCAGCCCTTGAATGAAATAAAAATACTAAATACTAAAATGAAATCCAAAGATTGGCTGTGGTTCATATTTAATGTAGCTCTGCTGTTCTTGGCCTGTTCAAAAAAAGCTGTGGGTCCTGCTTCATTCTGAAATCAGCTCCTAAGATTGGAATATTTAAGAAGAACTGGACCATTCATGTGAAGGAAGCAAGCTGCTTAAAGTCAACTTTACTGTTAGCAGCTGGACGTATGAATAGAAGAGTAGACAAGTCACTTGATAGTTTTTCTTTTCTTTCTTAAGAAAGAAAGCTGAAAGATTCCCAAGTCACCTGAAAGCAGGGCTGCAAACTGGTTTGTAAATCAGGTTTATAATCAGCATACTGGGAAAGAGGAAGGTTGGGAGAAAGAAAAGTAAAAAAAAAAAAAAAAAAAAATTCGGGAGAAAACAAGAAGGCATTAAAACAATAATAAAAATCATCTATATTTTTTGTCACACAAAGTGTGGTCCTTGGTCCCACAAGGTCGACATCACGTATAAGTATGTCTGAAATGCAGAATCTTAGGTCCCACCTGGTTCTACTGCAGTGGATGATGTTGGTGTCCTGTCCTGATCCCTTTTACCTACTGGTGTACCGTCCCCTAGTTCTGTGAGTGTTAACCAACAAGTCACAGCTGCCTTTAGCCAAAGCGTTGCACTTGGCCAAAGGGGAACTTCCTCACCCCGACAGCCTTACAATACCAAACACCAACAAACTTCAGTAAATGATTGACTGGCAGTGGGATAGAAAAGACCAGCCTCTTATCTCAAGGTGGGACTATCTGTTGCAATTTGTGCTCCAAAGCTTCCCCATGGGTTCAGACAGACAATAGTTTCCAGCTGAAACCACATTCTTGCAAAGTTTTTATGGCCTGCCCTACCCTCCTTCCCTCACCTCCTTCTCCTGTAACCCCATGCATAATGGAACAAAACACTACCCAGTCCTCTTCCATCCCCATGACTGGTTGCGGATCAGATTGTTGTGATTTTTAGGGTTTTCATTGACTAATTTTCAGCAGTAGATCTCCAGGCCTTTCTTCCTAGTCTGTCTTAGTCTGGAAGATCTGCTGAGACCTGTTCAACATCAAAGCAACATGCAACCTCCACTGACAGATGGGTGATGGCTGCACATGAGGTGCACTGGAGAGGAATCAAATCTGAGTCTCCCACATGGAAAGTAAGAATTATACCACTGAACCACCAAAACCTAACTCCTGAGAGTACTCTCCCAGTAAATTGACTTGAACAAGAATCCCCATCTCAGTCTCTGCTTTTAAGGAGAGCAACCTAAGTCAGTTTGTACTGCAAGTAATCCTAAAACTCAGACCCTAACAATAGAATCTTATAGCTGGATCACTTACCAGTTGGATCACTCATAGAAGGTGGCATATTGATAGTCTCTGGCATGCCGTGGCATGCAGTTACTAAGACCTTCACCTGAGGAGGATGGGATGGGAGTCAGGGGGAGGGGACACACTGACTGGTGCAATTTCTCAGGCGTTGGAGAGATACAGAGAAACAGCAACTATGAGGAGTGTAAAATTGAGTGACTGCTGCTAAGTACCATTAATGTACTGAAGAAAGAAAACGACAGGCTCAGACCTCTTAATCAATAATTTAAAGCAAAGTGTGAGGGTCAGAGGCCACTTTGGAAGTATTTAAAAACACACTCATCTCCTGATGTCAAAGGATAGAAACGGCTGAAGATTAGGCACAGGATTTAAGTGTAATATTGGCAGAACTTCAGAGAATTCTTGGCCTAGACAAGTTTCCTGTGATAATATAGGACTCTGATAGGGAAGAGTGAGACCCTGAGGTTTGAGAATATGTGGGTAGATGAATTTGTAAGCCTCGCATCTTCAATTCCTCTGAACCAATTAGGCCTTCTGAAGCGGCCCACTCCTTTCTGGAAGAGAAAGCACTCTTACTTCATTTAAGACTATGCAGAGGCTTCAAATGAGGCAGGTGCCAAAGAAGTCAATGATGAATGCCATCCTCAGAATCTGCCCTTTCATCACCTCTTGGATACCAGGCCCAAAATTATGGTCAAACCTTAGCAAAGCCAGTCAGAAGACATGCTGGATGTGTTAAAGAATAAGAGACATTATATACTAGAGTTGTTGCAGGTCCTGGATAATATGCACTGGCAGGAACCATAAGAGCATGTCTAAAAGAGAATCCTGAGAGTTCTGGGTCAAGGTGGATCCAATATGTCTGGGAATGAATCCTGAGGGTTCTGGATCAGGATGGAAAATAATGCTGGATAAAGGAGAGTTTGTCAATATAAAGGAACTCTCTGGTGATACAGGATTTAACTCCCTGGCAAAAGCCCTAAGTGATGGTTCTAATATTCTGCTAGGATCACTCTTAGAAACTTGGAAAAAGCAATGGCCTACAATAAATCAAATAAAGATGCCAGAACAGCCGTGGCAAACTGGGGGGAAGAGCTCAAAAGTCTTACAGAATTGAACGTGCTAGAATGGGTCTATAATATAAGACTGAAAAATCCACCAGCTAGCCATTTTCCTCAGGAGGGCCTGGAGAACACTCCATTTATTAAGGCAATAAGGAACAAACTGGTGAGGAGCACATTAACGTCATTGCAAAGCTCAATAGTGTCTGTCCTCTGTAGGCTAGACTCATGGTTGTTATTATTGTTGTTAGTTTCTGTCAAGTTGATTCCAACTCATGGCGACCTCATGTGTGCAGAATAGAACTGCTCCATAGGATTTTCAAGGCTGTGACCTTTCAGAAGCATTTTTCCAGGCCTGTCTTCCGAGGTGCCTCTGGGTGTGTTCAAACTGCCAATCTTTTCGTTAGTAGTTGAGCACTTAATTGTTTGCACCATCCAGGGATCCGAACTCATGGTAGGAGATGCTGTTACAGAACTGAGTTACCTAGAAGGAATGAGGATGATAGGATCTTGGAATGGCATGGTTAGAAAAGTTAGAATGGCATCTAAGAGACCTGACTTGCACGGATCTATAGGAATGACTCATCATACATGGTGTTTCTAGGGACAAGATGACAAGATAAGTAGGTAGTCAACACGGGTACTACTGAATATAAATAATCAAAAGTAATCAAGACTAGATGAGCAGAAGGCAGAGGTTACCCTTCCCAATGGAAAGTCATAATTATATGCCGAGTCTCCAGACTGGAGCCAGCTCTCAGATGCAGAACCCATTGACTTAAGGCAATGCCAGTTCCCATGATGAAGATGCCTGCAACACCACAGCAATTATATATAGTTGTAATTCTCCCGTTTTTTCCCCAATGAGACTATACTCCCTTAATTTGGTAATGACACACTCAGAAAAGGGGAATACATAGATCGTTCAAGCCTTGATGGATACATGGTTCAAGTTTAATCTAATACCAAGAGACCCAAAGTGCCATCTTTCCCCACTCCTCTCCCCCAACTCCCACCAAGTTAGAGTAGGGATGTATGGGAATCAGATAATAAATAGAGTCCTGGCCAGCTCCGGCTCCCAGTGGAGCTGCTGGGTCTATGAACCCATTTGATTGTAATTTCTCTGGTCCCCAAATGAATAATTTGAATGGATACATCTAGCTGTTGGCAGAAACTTCACATTGGTTATTTGACCTATAGAGTAAGAGCAACCAGGGTAGAGATACCCAAGTGTGAACACTTAAAACTAGCCATTCCCACCCAGCAATTAGAGTAAATAAAAAACAGTATCACAACCCAGCATAATAACAAGATTAGTGCTATACTCACAAATTTAAAACATGCAGGGGCGGTTGTTCCTACCATATTCGCATTCATTTACCAGCCTGGTCTCTGCAAAAACTGGCTAGATCTACTGTCCCTGATGTGGTTTCTTTGTTAGAGCCGATTAACTCATTATCAGGTACACAGAATGTGGCTATTAAACTGGCAAATGCATTCTCTTCCATACCAACAAAAAAGGAATTTTGGAAGCAGTTTACATTTACATGGGATATACAATCAATGTCATATCCCAAGATTATGTTAAGTCTCATGGTCTCAGTCACAGTATAGATGGAAGGGACCTGTACTGTCTGGATGTTCTTTGGAAAGTAATATCATATTCATTAGATTTGATGATCAAGAAGTGACAGGTACTCTGGATGCCTTGGAAAGACACACGTAATCCAGAGGTGAGAAATATCTCATGTACCTACCACAAAAAAATGAAGAAGTATGATCCTTGGCAGGCTTCTTTGGGTTTTGTAGGTAGCATACTCTACGATTGGGAATACTTAAACTCCCCATTCATTGTCTTGGCTTGAAGACTGTTAGCTTTGATTTGGACCCAGAAAAAGATAGTGCTCTGCAGCGTTGAGGCTGTGGTTCTAAAAGCCCTGACATTTGGTCTGTAGGACTCAGCAGATTCCATAGCACTAGAGCTATCTGTGATAGAGAAAGAAAACTGTATATCACCTTCGGCAATCACCAATAGAGGAGTCACAGCAGAAACTCCTATGACTTAGAAGAAAATTTATGCTACATGCAACAAAGAACTAAACATCATTCAAAAAAACAGCTCTGCATAATACTGAGTAGAAACTGAGCATCTGACCTTGGGAATTAAGTGACTGATGATTACATTCATTGTAATTCGCATGTTGTCAGGCTCACCAAACCATAAGTTAGGGCAATTCTAGCAACATTCTATTAAAAAAAAAAAAAAAATGGATGTGGTACATCCAGAATCAAGCTCAATCTGGCCCAGATATCACAAGTAGCTGCATGAACAGCTGACTTAGAACCCATGTTGTTCTCATGCCTTTCCCTCAGATCACCCTTATAACCACATTAGCATCTTCTATGACTAGCTGATGGAAAAGGAAAAAATTACAAAGTCTGATTCACAGATAAATGGCTTTAGTAAAGGGGTGCAAGTAAAAAATGGACTGTAACTGTACCACATCCCACTCAGCCTGAAAGACAGTGTTGAGGGAAAAGCCCACCATCAAGCAGAACTTCAGACATTTCCTAGGGTGATATGCTGTGGAAGTAGAGAGAAATGGACCAAGGTGTGAGTATACACAGTCATGAGCAGAGAGAATGGCTTATCTGGTTGATCAGTGGCTTGAAAAGAGATAGATTAGAAGATCGAGGACAAGGAGATTTGGAAAAGTGGCATGTGGATGCACTTTTGCAAGAAAGCATAACATGTTAACTCCCATCAGAGAGCAACCACTACAGAAGAAACATTACACCACCTAGTAGTGGAGAAGGTGTTCCAGACAGTAGGTGTCTTCTAGCCTCTGTCCATGACCACCCGGGTACTTGCACAATTAACTCATAAAGAGAATTGCTATGATGGCAGAGATGGAGGCTATTCATGAATCAGATAGCATGGTGTCCCTCTCACTAACGTTGACCTAGCTCCTGCCATTCTTGAATGTCCAACCTTCCAGCAGAAGATAATGATACTGAGCCTTCAGAAGAGTAGGATCTTTCAAGAAAAGCAAGCAGCCATTTGTAGCAAGTTGATTATATTGGACTCCTTTCCAGCCACAGTGGTAACAATTCATCATTGACTGGAATTGACATATTTCAAGTATAAGAGTGCCTTTCCTGCCCACAATGCTTTAGCCAGTACCACTACGAAAGGGCTCATAGAGTATCCTATCTACCAGCACTGTTTCAGACAAAATCATTTTATCTAAGGTGGTACTTGGGAACAACCACAGCAGGGAAGGCAATGGTTTGTCCCGCTAACCAAACCACTTTTTATAAGTTGTCCCAAAAATGTGACCAACCATAATCCTGAAAAAGCTGTGTTTGTATGGAGTTAAATTAATATGGGAAACAAGTGGTTACGAGAGATGCAAGGAGTAGATGCTAATGGGTGCTGTTGGTTCCCATCCAAATTACCTCTGCCAGGCAGTGTACACTGTGAATGTTGCCTTATAATAATTGTGGCTTCTCTTATCTCCAAGGAATTGCCTTCGGTCAAAGATGTGCTTCCTTGACCAGTAGGCGATGCCTTTTCACCTCCTGGGGTGGACGTTGGCCAATGACTAACCAGCTGTAGATACAAAATATCAGACCCTCTTGACTCAGGATAGGATAAGCTCTCAGGTACAATCTGTGCTCAGGTGTTAGAGTAAGACAGAATATGTAATCATAGAAAAAAGCCTCAGTTTCCTAATCTATACAAAGAATACTTCAAGAATAACTACTTTATAGGGTATTTTGAGGACTGAATCAGCTAATTTAGATAAATGTGCTTGGAATAATCATAATTAATAGTGATGATGGTGTTACTAAGGCTAAAGAGCAAATCAAAAATACATTTTTTATCAAAAAATTCTATAGCATTCTGCTAGCCTAGTATTGAACAGGCAGTCCCAATGAGGACTCTTTAGGTCTACAATTTTGGAAGACAATTTGTTGCTATTTCAATGCTAGAATTCTCACCTCCCATGCAAGAAACCTGGGTTCAACTCCCAGCCAATACACCTCATGCACAGCTACTACCTGTCTGTCAGTGGTGGCTTACATGTTACTATGATGCTGAATAAGTTTCAGCAGAGCTTTCAGACTAAGATGGACTAGGAAGAAAAGCCTGGCAATCTACTTCCAAAAATCAGCCAATGAAAACTCTATGGATCACAATGGTCTGATCCACAAGCTGTCATGTGGATGGTGCAGGACCGGGCAGCACTTTATTCCTTTGTGCATGGGATTGCCATGAGTTGGGGGCCAACTGAACAACAGTTAACAACAAAATAAGATAATTCTAGAAGAATGAGTGTAAAGAATGAAAATATATATATATATATATATATGTACATGCACACATATACAGTCATGCACTGCATAATGTCCATTCCGGCAATGTCTGACCATATATAACTTTGTGATCTCATAAGGTTATAAAACAGTTCAGAAATCCTGATCAGAGAATGGGACATCGCAGACGTAAGAATGCAATAGCTTCCTGCATGCAACAACTGTATCGCATGTCTCTTGTGTACAGGCAGTCCCCAGGTTACAAACAACACCCATTCCTAAGTCTGCCTTTAAGTCAAATTTTTAGGTGAGTTGGAAGAGGTACGTTCAGCTCTTATTTAGTATCAGTCAAACGTTTGTCTTAGTATATAGTATTTATTTTATCTTTCTACCCATGTAAAACACTTAAGAAACACTTCCAAACCATGCAATTTTTTCATGAGCTTCACAGAGTAGTGCATGCATTTGTTTGTAACTCAAATTGTATTTAACTCAAATTTTTAATATAATAGGATTTAAGTTGTCTGTAAGTTGGATGTTCGTAACCTGGGGACTGTCTGTAATATGGTGTTCACACAACGTCCAAATCACATAACGTCCTATTTCACAGAACGTGTCATGGACTTTAAGCAATGCATGACTGTGTATATGTATATATGCATATATATATTTATATATATCTATATCTGCGATTATGACCTCATATGAATGTTCGTGTGTATTGGGAGAGAACCTCTCTTTTACTGTAAACATGTGCATGAGCAATAAATGTCAAACATATGGGTCTTGGAAACAGGCAGGACCATCCACATAATTTGTGGGGTTTGGTGCAAAAATTACTAATAAGTTTAAGGTAGGGACAGTAGAGCATTAAATCACATGTAGGGCCCCTCTAAGAACAGGGCCCTAAGCAACTGCCCAGGTTGCACACTCATGAAGCCAGCCCAGCTTGAAGGGTATGCAAGATTGTGCTTTTAAGGAGGGAGTGTGACTAATGGTGTGGGTAGAACATCCCTAAACCATGCCAACAGTACAAACATTTGATAGACATATATGGTTCCTCAAAATCTTTGCAAGGCTCTGCTTTAAGATGATTATTGACAAAGACCAATTGACTGGAAATATATGTATATATCACCTAGTGCTCACAAATTCAGGGAAATGAGAGTGCTCAGAGATTGGATCTGTTTTCCCTGTATTTAAATGCTTGTACACACCTAAGTATCTACCCACTTTTTATTTGTCCTTTAATATGTGGCAGCATTTTGATCTTCTTTTCATTGTTTGGATACACTTGTTGCAACCTGATACTTCATTTCTAGATCATAACTTCTTAAAAACTTGTGAAAAGAAAAAAATAAAAGCAAGTATCAATGAGGCGAGATCTATATATCTCTAACCCAGCAGTTTTCCATGGGAAAAACATGCTTCTGAGAGTTGTAAATAGTGTACCATACGAGAGGCCACATTAGAAAATAAGAGCTAGGTAGAGTGTTTAAAGCCAGCCATTAATTGCATTTGTATCAAATAAGATTTTTCAGCGGAAGATTTTGTGGTGACAGAATATTCTGATTAAATATTACTGGGAGAGATGAAAAAAGATCAATAGTGCTTAGAAAAGGTGGTTAGTTTCAGCAGCACACATGTTAAGGAGTCAGTAAGGCGGAAGCTCAGATATAGTAGAGAACCGTGGCATAAACAAAAATGAATAGACTGATTTCCTTCTTAGCAGAGTTCTTCTAGGAGGTTAGGAAACTTTGCAGTATTCATCCTGAATCATTGCAGCGGCAGTTTATAAATATTCTATTAGTCTGATTTGGGCACATCTTAATGTCCATCTGTTCACAACATAGATGGTAAAATCCCCAGTTAATACTAATTGCAAAATCACTGCACAAGAAAATGTCTGAGTGATTGCAGAGAGAATTGACTCAGCACCTGTTGCTTTGGTTTACCTGGAGAAGGCTGGTGACAGGCACACAAAAATAAGCTTCATCTGCATCTGAGGGGAACAGTTAGGGTGGGCCTAGCAAGAAACTGCATTAAACCTGTTTTTCCTGCAGGCACCTGAGCCCCAGCAGAATTCTCATCTCTATCTATCCTGCAGACTCAGGTGCCTGCAGGAAATTCTCATCTCTATCTGTTTGAAAGGAGCCTCAGTGGCACAATGGTTAAGTTCTTGGCTGCTAACCAAAAGGCTGGCAGTTCAAACCCACCAGCTTGCTCCGCGGGAGAAAGATGTGGCAGCCTGCTTCATTAAAGATTACAGCCTTGGAAACTGTGTGGGGCAGTTCTACTCTGTCCTATAGGGTCACTATGAGTCGCAATTGACTCGACAGCAGTGGATATTGAGTCTATCTATCTATCTATGTATCTATCTTCTGCCTACCTATATATTTTTCCTTCCTTCCTATATTCTGTCTGTCTGTGTGTCATCTGTCTTTATCTCACTGTATCTCTCTCTACATCTCTCTGTCTATCCCTCTCTGTTTCTTTTCTGTCCCCTACCTTTTCTTTTCCTATTAGACATACACACATACACAGTCACACAAACACAACACATACAACACACACACAATTTTATAATCGGAAGGTTTTCATTAAAAAAAAAAAACAGCATCAATGACTAAGGGGTATTAATTATGCTTACTCTGATTTTGGCTGGCACCTGCAAATGACTCTTATGCCAATAAACCTAATCCAATTGTAATGAACCCAAATTTCTAGCAGTTGGTCTCCTTGTGCTGATTCTTCTGAGGTTTCTTATAACGTAAGGCTAGCGTTGGTTTTATAGGGTTTGGTAAAACAAGGTAGCTCTTACAAGGATGGAGAAACAGCTGTAAGGAATTTTGTAGTGCAAAAGCAGATTGCTTTCTGTGTCATTATTTTGAGAAAGGTATCAAATCAGAGAGTGAAGACAGAGAAACTGACAGAGAAGGGCTTGGCTAGCTTGAGGGCTTTGGGATAGTATATGGGGAGAAATTAGAGTCTGACATTTAATAAACACATTCCCTGCCATGTGCCAGGCATTTTACAGTAGGCAAGTTTTGCTTTTCTTATTTTCTAAAAGAGACTGCAGCTCAGAGAGGTTAAGTAATTTGTTCAAGATTTGCAGCATGCACATGGCATATCTCTCAGTTCCAGATCTGTCCTTCTGCAACATCATGCTGCATAAGGAGAAGTCTCACAGGGAGGGAATGCCACATATCACACACCAATAGTTCCACCAGATAATTAAGATGAGATGAAAAAGTGCAAATGGACCCATTCCCTATAATCTTCCACCACAGCAAGGCTGCGTTGTGGGCCTGGAGGGGAAGCGTAGATGATGGGACATGCTTGTTCTGTGCTGTGGCTGCCAAAGGAAAGACCCCTGTGAAGAAAAGACTATTAACAATCTCAGCTCCATTAAATTTAAAGCAGCTGCTAACAGTAGGGGTCTTTACATTGTCAATTATATGAATTTTCCTATTACTATGTCAAACCAAAGAGCAATTATAGTACATTCATCAAACCTTGCTTCTGCCTCTCTGGTTCTGTCCATTAATGCCACAGTGGCAGGCCTTAGAAATTCTTCAAGACAAATCTGACATGCAGACTTTAATTGTTTCAAGGATTTGTGGTCAGAAACAACACTAGGTGAGTCAAAGGGGGGTCAATTACACAATTAGGCAGTGATAGGCAGAGACCAGCTAACCTCACACAACACACCTAATATTTATATATCAGTTCACTTGGCAAAGTGGTTTGACGCCTACTACTTCACTTCAATTTAACATCTATCCCATTCACCAGCCTGGCAGGTGTTTTACTCTTCTGTCTACTTTACAGTTAGGAAACTATGCCCGGAGAGTCTCAGCTGGCAGAGACTGGACTATAACCTGATAGATGATTCCAGTGCAGTTCAACCCCCACTGAAGGAGCAGACCAGCAACAAATGACCGGTTTCATCTCAATGTGCTGCATTCTGAAAAATGGAATAAAATGGGAATACCAGCTCTACAGGAAGAGAGAGGTGAGAAAGAGGGAGAGAAAGAGGAGTAAGCATTAAGCCTGAGAATGACTCCTAGTTGTTGTTGTTATTAGCTGCTGTCGAGTCAACTTCAACTTTCGGTGACTTTATGTACAACAGAACAAAACGTTGCCTGGTCCAGCGCCATCCTCACAATGGCCAGCATGTCAAGTCCATCACTGCAACTACTGAGCCAATTCATCTCACTGAGGAGTTCCTTCACCCTCATTGGCCCTCTACTCCACCACTCCTAATGCCCCTCTAGCAACTGATCTCTCCTGATGAAGATGTATCCAAAGCAAGCAAGTCAGACAATGTCTTGTGGTGATACATAAGGTTTTCATGGACTAATTTTTGGAAGTAGATCACAGGCTTTTTCTTTTCTTTATCTTAATCTGGAAGCTCTGATGAAACCTGGGTGACCTTGCCAGTATTTGAAATACCAGTGGCATAACTTCCAGCATCACAGCAACAGGCAAGCCACCACAATACAACAAACTGACAGACAGGTGATGGGGATTCTAGTTGGGTTAGTTGCTAACAATTAGCATTAAGCCACTTTCCTGCCTGGTACACTGTGCACTGTGCAGCACACCCACAAAGACAGAGAGACAAAATTCTAGAAAATGAAGAGGTGACAAGGGAAAGAAAATTAGTTCTCTCTTTAATTCTCTCTAGTAAGATTTGACTTCAGATAAAGCAATAAAGCCTGCCTTCTCTCCAAAAGGCAGGTCTCCCCTGGTCTCAACATCAATAGTTTTGAAATCCCAAGAGAAATGTCCTCTGTGGAAGATGATCCCTTTCAGTTCAGTGCTACCCAGGACCTATGTTCCAAGTTTCTTTTGTATACATTATGTAGACAATAAAATGAACAGTAAAATTTTCCTGCCTTTGGGAAATTTGCTATTCTAGGAAGTGACCAAAACACCAGCATATCGTATCTTAAGTAACAGAGGCAAGCTCAGGTTTGCATGGGAGCACAGAAGAGCAAGCTCATCTAGATATGGCTGGAGGAGTTGGCTCGGAGCTATCTCACATGACAGGTAAGAGATGATCAGGTTAACAACTGGAAAGAGTGAAAAGGGCTTTCCAGTAGAAGGAATAGCATAAAACAGATTTTGCTCTACGTCTTGACCAAGCACATTCTGGAAGGATGCAGAAAGCAGCTTTACTGAATAAATGCTTCTGCTCTGATCCAACATAACTCGTGCAATAGGCTGCTATGTATGGTGGCAGGGGACCCTAGGACAGAAGTAGCTAAGGTTTATAGTTAGCTGCAAATCAAACACTTCTCAGGCTCCGTGGGAGCCCTGGTGGTGCAGTGGTTAAGAGTTTGGCTGCTGACCAAAAGATTAGCAGTTCAAATCCACCAGCAGCTCCTTGGAAACCCTATGGTGCAGTTCTACTCTGTCCTATAGGGTCGCTATGAGTCAGAATTGACTTGACAGCAAAGGGTTTGGTTTTCTGGGGTTTTGGTGGTCTTCATTAGAATGCCTGGTATTCTTCCCAGGTTCCACAGCTGCTCTAGTCTTCTTGCCACCACCTCAGATCCCTGGGGACACACTGACCCCCAGGCTACTTTGACCGAAGTGTGAAAAATCCAATTTTCTCTTAGTTCAGGTAGGATAATCTTTCCCAAGGAACAAAGGTTAAAACAAACTCTAAGTAAAAAAAAAAAAAAAAAGGATCATCCATCTCAGAATTATAATACCAACTCATCTGGTTATCTATTACTGCATAACAAACTACCCTAAAACTTAATGACTTAAAGAAACCCATTCATTTCTCTCACAATTTTGTGGATCAGGAATTCAGGAAGAGTTTGGCTGAACAGTTGGTCTCTGATCCACATGGCATCAGCCAGGGTGACTGGGACTAGAGGATTACTTTCAAGATGCCATTTGCTACATATGTGGAGAGTTCCTTGATCTCTGTCTCTCTGCCTCTCTCTTCACATGGCTGTTAATTCTCCATGTCTTATTCATGTGTTTCTGGTTTTTCACAGACTAGTAGTCTCAAGGTCACCTCAAGATTGTCTCATTCCTTGCATAGCAAGTGCCTTCCAAGAAAGAAAGGCGGAAGCTGCCATTCCTGTCTTAAAGAATGGACTTGAAACTAGAATCACATCACTTTTGCCATATGGTATTGGTCAAAGTAGTCATAAACCATCCTAGATTCCAGGGAAGGAAAGATAGATCCCTCCTCTCAATGAAAGGCATATCAAAGAATGTGTGCCCAACTTTAATTTGCTATAGTAACTCAACAGAAGTTTAGCCAGAATTTAGCTTTATTGAACTGCACAGTCATCCCTTGATTTCTTATGTCTCATCATGTTGAAACAAAGAACAAAGTTTATACCATAAGTTTCTCCTCACAAAGTAGACACCATGTTTGCAATCTATTGTATAGAAAGACCCACAGAAAGAACATGGAGACCAGAGTACAAAGAGCGAAGGAAACTGATCCCACACCTATACTTGTTTGCTTCATTTGAGGCTCATGTAGCAGATGGCAGATGGATGGCGGGCTGCTGCGAGACGCATAAACTCTCCTCCCCAAATACCTGTAAGTAATTGCTAGAATTTGCCAATATGGTAAACTTCTTAGTCAGCCTGAATGCATAGTAAATTTGAATCTTATTTCTCTGGGAAGTTAAGAAACCCTGGAAGCAAAATCTGAGACTTGATTTTCAGTATGCCTTTACAAGGCATTCACTGTCAGAACCATTGTGAACATTATGGATAAAATTATTAGGTGGTATCATAGATTGAATTGTGTCCCCCCAAAAAATGTGTCAACTTTGCCAGGTCATGATTCCCAGTATTGTATAATTGTCCTCCATTTTGTGATTTGATGTAATTTCCCTCCACTTTGTGGTACTGTATAATTATCATCCATTCTATGTGTTGTAGCAGCCCTGGTAGTACAGTGGTTAATCGCTTGGCTGCTAACCAAAAGGTCGGCAGTTCAAACCCACCCAGTGGCTCCACAGGAGAAAGATGTGGCAGTATGCTTCTGTAAAGATTTACAGCCTTGGAAACCTTATGGGGCAGTTCTACTCTGTCCTATAGGGTTGCTTTGAGCCGGAATGGACTCGATAGCATGGAGTTTATGTGTTGTAAATCCTAAACCTCCACATGTTGATGAGGTAGGATTAGTGTGGGGTGTATCTTGAGTCACAGACTTCATACCCTTACTCAAGTCACCGCCTTACATAAGTCACCATCACTCAAGTCACATCCTTGCTTGAGTCACATCTTTTACCTTACAAGAGATAAAAAGAGAGAGAAACGAGCGGAGAGGATAGGGACCTTATTACAAAGAAAAAAGAGGAGCCAGGAACAGAGGTATCCTTTCGACCCAGGGTCCCTGTGCTGAGAAACTCCTAGACCCAGGAGAGGATTGATGCCAAGACACATGGAGATCTCCAAGGAATGCCAGGCCCACAGACGTTGAAAGGCAACAAGGACCTTCCCCCAGAGGTCAGAGCTGGCAGAGAGAGAAAATGTTCCCCAAGAGCTGGCGCCCTGAATTTGGACTTCTCGCCTCCTATACTGTGGAAGAATAAATTTCTGTTTGTTAAAGCCATCCATTTGTGGTATTTCTGTTATAACAGCACCAGATAACTAAGACAGGTGGTATTATTATTTAAATTTTTTAAAATGCTTTACAAACAAGTAATTAATGGAGGTGAAACTAGAACTCAGGCCATCTGACCCCAAATCCCATCTTCTTTTTACTATCTACACTTCTAAAGCAATAAAAGAAAAACAAAACAGAAAAAAGTTCAACAGGAGGTTAGGGATGAAAAATGCCATCCTTTTTCAAGGCTGGGCGCTGCCACTGCCTGCAAATCCTTTGTAGTTCCCAAAAGTGTCCCTGACAGGTGAGCAGACAGGGTACCTCTAGGGAGTCGCTAATGAACACAGGGCCTGGAGAAGCTAGAAGGGATTAAAGGGGAAGCAAGCTACATATTAATAGCTGCCTGCTGTATCTGGCTACTGCTTAGGGGCACTTAGGGTGGCCTTGAGCAAAATTTCAGAGTAGGAAACATGTATTCTAGAATTCAGGTTTTTCTCTCCCCTTACTCACTCTGAAACTCCATAGCTTATCTGTCCGTTACCGCTGTCATCACAGCTTCTTGAAAGTTCAGATGATAAGCAACCTCATGCTCCTTCCTCCACCTCCACCACCACCATGACGTCACTGCCACTTCCACCACCTCAATGCAAAGCGCCTCCTAGAAATGGTTCCAATATCTGCCATTCTCATTTTGTTTAGACTTCATTAGTGTGGTTTCCTCTTTGGAAGTATTTTCTTTTTTAGCTTCTTGTGTATTGTTGTTAGCTGCCATGGAGTTGACAACCCCATGTGCAATGGAACAAAACACTGCCTGGTCCTGTGTCATCCCAATGATCGGTCATGGATTGGACTATTGTTAGCCATACAGTTTTCATTGGCTTATTTTCAGAAGTAGATTGCCAGGCCTTTCTTCCTAGTCTGTCTTAGTCTGGAAGCTCTGCTGAAACCTGTTCAACTTCATAGCAGCACACAAGCTTCCACTGACAGATGGGTGGTAGCTGCACATGAGGTGCTTTGGTCAGGAAATGAACCTGGTTCTCCCGCATAGAGCACAAAAATTCTACCACTGAACACCAGTGGCTCATAGCTTCTTCCCTACTTACTGAATGAATGATTTTCTCAACCTTAAATGGATTTCAGGCATTACTGAGTAGAAAGGAGAAAATCAGGGAAATTGGGGGCTTCACCGCCATCCCCCAAACCATCTAATGTAGGCAGTAGCCATCTGATCATAACTCAGTCCCAAGAGACCAAGAGATGCTTTGTTTAATCAAAACAGATTTTAATCAAAGTATTTAAAGGGAAGAAGAAGATAGAGAAGCAATGCGTAATTTTATTACATCTTAGTAAGCAGTTTCTGAGAACAAGTAAAATTTTGGTATAAAATAAGGCTAAGGTAATGAATTGTAAGAATCTTTGCACACTTTATAAATCACTTTTTTAGGTAGCAATGACATTTATAAAAATTAAATAATGCTTTATGCATTCAATTTATCTTACATAAAAAATAAATACGAACGAAGCTAAGATTAGGGCCCAGGCATCTGATTCCAAATCCCATAATCTTTTCCTTCTCATAGATTTTCCTATTAATTTTAGCTCCCAACTGTCTCCACAATAATAACAATGCACTTGTCTAAGCCTCTTTACTGTTTACCAAGAACTTTCATGTACATACTTTCATGTGATTAACAGTAATGGGATCATTTAAAGGATTCTATGTTGTTTCAACCAGGTTGGGCCAGGTTAAGCTGCAGTAAAGAAAACCTCAAAATCATAGTGGTGCAACCCAACAAAAAGTCATTTCTCACACACGTTCCAAGTGCAAAGTAGGTCAACAGAGAAGCCTTCTTTTATGTAATCCTGGAGGGATGCAGGCTAGGATAGATCCATCTTGCATGTGCTTTCACAAGCCCTGAGGAATTAAAAGGAATACGGTAAACTGCAAGCTGGCTCTTAAAGCTTCTACCTGGAAGTGACAAGCCTTGTCAACTGCAATTCATTGGCCAACCAGTTGCATGGCTATACTTAGAGGCTAGTAAAGTACAACTCCACTATGTGTCTGAAAGGAGATACACCTGCTGCCATCGGGTCTATTCTGGTTCATAGCAACCCTATATAAAATGGAATATTCGTGGACAATCAAAACACTACCACATACATGAAGCAGAAAGAATCAGAACTGGAGATTATCCTAAACAGTACATCAATTAATACTTGTTATAACTGATTCAAAATCCGTTTGCATTCTGTGAGTAGACACAAATAAAAGAGAAAGCCAAGGAGTGAGGAAGGTTCATAAGAAGAAGAAAATCAGGAATGAAAAACACCTGAAATAATTCCCAAATGAGTCACAAAAATAACTCATGGTTAAATATACATAAATATTTCATATGTCACTGATTGCTGGTCCCCAGATGAAAAGAGTACCATAATGAAGGCCAACAATCAAAAATTATAAACTGGTTGCTGAGATTTCTAGAATATCTCAAAAGAAAAGCTATTATAACTTATCAGCTGGATAAAGGAGGTGGATGGAGAAAATTGTTATGAAAAGTTGGTTGTGCAACAGCTTATTTATCCTAGGATATCTGAAAACTTACACTGTTTAACTCTCTGTAACTGATGTAACACTCCAGCAAAGTAGGTCATTCTTATCTCCATTTTACGGATGAAGAAAATGATGTTCTGAAAATTCATATGGTTTGCCCAAGGTCACTCAGTGGCAAAAATGCCAGAACCAAACTCCGAACCCATTCTTTGACCTGTTACCCCATACCCAAGAGTGGTTTGAAATGTAGCAACAAGATCACTGGTATTAAATGCTTAAATCTAGGATTATTTGGTCTTCCATTTCTCAAGCTCTGTTCTGCATAAGACTAGGTATTCTTGGGATTAAAGAGAAAAATTGGAATAGGTTTTGGGCTCTCTGGGTTAAATGAAATAAAATATAATTCTTTATACACAGAACCTTGCAAAACCTTTAAAGTACTATTAAGCATCGAGAGTTTCGATAAGTGAAGGTGTGGTAGACAGAGTAATGTCCCCCAAAGATGTCCATGTCCTAGCTCCCAAAACTTGTGAACATGACCTTACATGGCAAAAAAGACTTTGAAGATGTGATTAAGTTAAGGATTCTGAGATGGGGAGATTATCCTAGACTATCTGGCTGGATCCATTGTAATATTATAAGAGGGACACTTGTCAGAGGCAGGAATGTCAGAGTCATAGAAATAGATGTGACAACATGACAAGAGAAGCAGAGGTCGGAGTGATACAGAGCTACAAGCCAAGAAATGCGGGCCGCCTCTGTTGCTGTCATTTCTAGCTGCCTTAAACTTGGCCCCCAACACATGGCAGAACCATGTACTACAGATTGAAACACTGCTGAGTCCTGCGCCACTCCCATGATACATTGTGAGCCACATAGTTTTCCTTTGCTGATTTTTGGAAGTAAATTACCAGGCCTTTCTTCCGGGCTGCCTCTAGAAGCTGAAAACGGCAAGGAAATGGATTCTCACGTAGAGTTTCCAGAAGAAATGCAGCCCTACTGACTTCTTTTGGACTTTTGATCTTCAGAACTGCAAGAGAATAAAGTTTTGTTGTTTTAAGCCTTTAAGTTTGTGGTAATTTTTTACAGTAGCAATAGAAAAGTAATATGGAGGGATAGTAAGTCTTTGCTCTTAAATTTATTTGCAATTGAACTTTTTATCCCCTAAAATACTTACGTCAAGGAAGACAGTTTGGAAAACTCTAGTATAATCCAATCCCTTACAATTACCTGAGATATGGATAATTGCACATCACTCTACGGATGATGAGAATAGAACATTTGACCAGAGATTAAAAATATAATAGCAATGGCAAATAAAGGAGAGAGGGGAATTCTACAACTGGAGCTTGGTGAGAATAACTTATTTCATCACCCTTCGATTTTAGTCACGAAAGTTTCGTCTCCTAAACATCAAGTATTTTTGCCTCTCAGCTGCCTGGAGTGAAAAGGCAGACCTCCCTTCCTGGGTCTCCTCTTGCCTCAACACAGACACCTTTCTTATATGCTGCAGGCAAAAACAATTTGAAGCAGCTGACAGCAGAGCTTGTCTTTTTAATGCCCTTTGCCTCAGGCACAAGACTGGATCTTTCCAGACACTAGAAATGTTAGGAGTGGACTTTCACTCATTCTCCGCCTTGCAAAACCCAAGCTTACTTTTCAATTGGATCTCAGAAATGCTGATGAGTATCAGAGGTCTGACAGATGGCTTCTGAAGGAGGCGGTCAATGCAGCATTTTCTGCCTGTGTCTTATTTGGAGTGGCTGCTCAGGAGAGGAGAGGAGGAGAGAACGTCTCTCCAACCTCCAACCCAGCCTTTAGCATATCAGAGATTAGAGGTGAGGGTGCAGAAAAGCTATCCTGTTAATGCAGTAGGCTTACTGCTGGTTGGTTTGAAACCAACAGAATCACAAAATTGCAAGTTCTCTCAGAGTGCAGCATTTCACCATCATAAAGAAATATAAATCATCTCTAAACTAGTAGAAAACAGGGCCCCTAGCCTTCACAGGTTTCTATAAATCATTTTTACCTCTTACCCCAGAGAACCACTCATGATACATTAGATTTGGAGAAAGGAGGAAAAATTCCTGAAGAGCACAGCCCTGCTTATGTCACTATCATTGAAGGGCCAGCATGATTGAGATGTTTTGCCAGGACAGTAGCTGCAGTCCCTGGGAGGGAGCTGCAATACTCCAGTAAACAGATAACGAAATCCTGAGCAATAACCTAAAATGATGGTTAGTATGAATTCTAAAAACATTAAATATGCTTTATTCCGACCTTTCAGAGGGCCATTGTTTATTCCATTTTTAAAGCCTACCCTTCTTCAGTCTGATCAACATTTGTTCATTGGGATTTTGGCCAAGATCCTATGGGCTGGAAAACAAGCGACTATGAAACAAGCAAGCTGCTGGCCTGGAGGACTATTACATTCTTCTGTAGCTCGTTGGAGGGCCTAAGTGATGTCAGATGTCTTCCAAATGAGCTCTGCTTCTTTATGCAGAAGGCAGACACTGACCATAGGCTATTATTTCATATTTTCCATTGTCAAATTAGTGCTGATGACTGAAAAAATTCACCTTGCTACTGAGAAGAGCATGGGTTGATCTTTAGGAAATGTCTTATACAAACACCACTCATCATCAGTCTTTTTTCAGTGATTCATTCATCAAATACTTGCGAGTCTTCCACGTGTGAGGGTACAGAGATGACTAATTCCTCATTCCCAAAGTAGTCTGTGGTGTTTTGCATGGGTATGTGTGCATGTAGACATGTTGAAAAGAGCTGGGGTACAAGGAACAGAGCAACCCATTTCTGTTTAGGTGTCAGGTAAAGGCGTCACATTGCAAGGGGCACTCAAACAGAGTCTTGAAAAAAGAATTCAGAATTCGGAATTCAGAGGCAGTGGGAGTCTGAGCCACCAATTCATGTAACTTACTTGTGCCTTCCAGATATGTGAAAATCCAATCTCTCGTATATTTCTTTTATGTGATGATGGATTGCTGCTGCACAAGCCCAGTGTTATGACTTGGTAAATCAGATAGTGCTTTGTTTCTGATGGGCAGCTCAGAATGCATAGTTATTTGGTGTTTTCATGGTCAAACAGTCAATTCCTGAGGTCCAGTGGTAAGCCACTTGCTGTTTTCAAAAGGGAAGCGTTATTAGCAGAGGAAGACTTGGCTTTGCTCCAAAACCCTAAGGGCCTCTACTGTGATTTTTCTAATAGGTCTGCTAGGGGCTTAATACAAGTTCCTTATCTGACACAATACCATGGTAGCATCTGCTAGGGCATAAGGATTAAATAACAGAACATCTCGTGCTTGCATAAAATCCTAGACCTTTAACAGAGCTTTCTGTTTCTCTGAGCCTTACTAAAAACTAGTGACCATATGGGATAATCAGTAATGGAATCAGAACAGCACACCAATTATGGTATATTTCACCTCCAAATTCCACAAAGACATACAAGTGTTATGTACACCTCTTTATTCATGGTGACCAACGCAAGGCACAGCAACTTGTCATTCACATTAAAATGAAAGTTTTTTAATGAACTGGCAGACTACTGAATTTCCATAGATTTTTCTTCCACTGTCTAGCACACAAATCTTACTATCTGCTATTCACCAGAACCAATCAGTATAATGTCATCAGTGTAGCACAACAGCATGATATCTTGGGAGATGTAGAAATCATCAAGGTCTCTACGGACTGTATTATGACAGAAAGCAATAGAGTTGGCATGGCTCTGAGGTGAGATAGGGAAGGTATACTACTGCCCCTACCAAGTAAAAATGAGTTGTTGTTTTTTATTATCCTTGCTCATTGGTATGGGAAAAAAATATTTACCAGATAAATAGCTTCATACGAGGTGCCAGGGTTGATGTTGATTTGCTCCAGCAAATATATCACACCTGGAACATAGCTGTGATGGAAATCACCACTTGGTTAAGTTTGCTAAATATCTCAGTCATTTTTTCAGATCTTTCAGTTTTGACCTGGAGTAAACAGACAAGTTAAATGAGGATGTGATAGTAATTATTAGTCTGCATCCTTCAAATCTTAGATGGTGACACTTCACTCTGTAATCTCTACAGGTATTGCTTTTGATTTATTATTTCAACAGGGAGATGCAATTCCAGGAGTGTTGACTAGGATCTCCATAACATAATAGCCTCCTCTCTATGAGCCAAGGAGCCAGTGTGGAAATTCTGCCAGTTTTCAAGTATGTTTGTTCTAACTCTGAAATCAGGAACTGGGGAAATAACCACAGTTTAGGTTCACTATGAGAATTGGGGCCAAAATTCCATTCTACCACCTGACCTCATAAACCACACTATGATCACTGGATTATAGTATCTTTTGTGGTACTAGGTATTAACATCAATTAAGAAACCATATCTAATATGTATGGTGTTTCATTCTGTTGTACATAGGGTCTCTATGAGTTGGAACCGACTCTACGATACCTAATAACAAGTTTCATATACAAGTACTATAATTGTTAATCAGATAATTAGACACATATAAACTACATTGTAACTGTTCTAAGTGTTATGAACAAGAAATACATAATTTCAAGAGGGTGATTTGGTCTAGCTAGGGGAGTCTAGGAAGGAGCTCATGAAGAGATGATCCATAACATTGAAAAGTTCAATAGGTAAAGAGATGAGAGAAGAGTGTCCAAGCATGTGCAAAAGCCATGATTGTAGATCCAAGTAAAATGAGGCTGAAAGAAAGATTATGTGACTGGAGCCAATAAAATAGAATGGGAGCCTGATGCACACTGACACCAGAGAGGTAGTAACGGACCAGAATAAAATGGCCATAGGACATGTGAAGTAACACTGTTCTAACCTTAGGGAAGTAGAAAGCCATAGAAAAGGTTTTAACCTGGAAAGTAACAGGTTCAGATTTGCATTATGAATATTATGCATCATGAAACACTGCCCTGTCCTGCGCCATCCTCACAACTTTTGCTATGCTTGAACCATTGTTGCAGCCACTGCATCAATTCATCTCATTGAGGATATTCCTCTTTTTCACTGACCCTTTACTTTACCAAGCATGACGTCTTTCTCCAGGGACTGGTCCCTCCTGATAATATGTCCAAAGTAAGTGAAATGAAGTCTCGCCATCCTCACTTCTAAGGAATATTCTGGCTGTACTTCTTCCAAGACAGATTTGTTCATTCTTCTGGAAGTCCATATTATAATCAACATTCTTCACCAACACTATAATTCAAAGGCATCAATTCTCCTTCCATCTTCCTTATTCATTATTCATTGTCCAGCTTTCACATGCATATGAGGCAACTGAAAATACCATGGCTTGGATCAGGCACAGCTGAGTCCTCAAAGTGACATCTTCGCTTTTGAACACTTTAAAGAGGGCTTTTACAGCAGATTTGCCCAATGCAATGTGCCGTTTCATTTCTTGACTACTGCTTCCCTGGGCGTTGATTGTGGATTCAGGTAAAATGAAATTCTTGACAATTTCAGTATATTCCCCATTTATCATGATGTTGCTTATTGGTCCAGTTATGAGGATTTTTGTTTTCTTTATGTTAAAGGTGTAATCTATCCTGAAGTCTGTAGTCTCTGATCTTCATCAGTAAGTGCGTCAAGTCCTCTTCGCTTTCAGCAAGCAAGGTTGTATCACCTGTATATGGCACAGAAGTTGTTAATGAGTCTTCCTCCAATCCTGATGCCACAATCTTCTTCATATAGTCCAGCTTCTTGGATTATTTGCTCAGCATACAGATTGAATAAGTATAGTGATAGGATACAGCCCTGACACACACTTTTCCCGATTTTAAACCACAGAGTAGCCCCTTATTCTGTTCAAATGATTGCCTCTTTGTATGTACAGGTTCTGCATGAGCACAATTAAGTGTTCTGGAATTCCCATTCTTCACAATGTTATCATGATTTGTTATGATCCACACAGTTGAATGCCTTTGTACAGTCAATGAAAGACAAGTAAACTCTTTCTGGTATTCTTTGCCTTCAGCTATGATTCATCTGACATCAGCAATGATACCACTTGTTCCACATCCCCTTCTGAATCCGGCTTGAATTGCTGCCAGTTCCCTGTCTATGTACTGTTGCAACCATTTTTTGAATTATCTTCAGCATAATTGTACTTACATGTGATATTAATGATATTGTTCAATAATTTTTGCATTCTGTTGGATCACATTTCTTTGGAATAGGCACATATGTAGATCTCTTTCAGACTGTTGGCCAAGTAGCTGTCTTCCAAATGTCTTGGCAGAGATGAGTAAGCACTTCCAGCATTGCATCTGTTTGTTGAAACATCTAAACTGATATTTGGTCAATTCCTGGAACCTTGTTTTTGCCAATGCCCTCAGTGCAGCTTGAACTTCTTCCTTCAGTACCATCAGTTATTGATTATATGCTACCTCTTGAAATGGTTGAACATCGACCGATTCTTTTTGGTACTGTGGTAGCTTAGACAGGTAGAAGTTAATAGAGATGATGAGTAGTGAATATATGTGAGTAATTTTTAGAAAGGTGAAAGGACAGGACTTAGCACCGAATGGGGTTGGGGTGGTGACACAGAGGGATGTATCAAAGATGATTTCTAGTTCCTAGGTTGCATATATGGGTGGGTGGTAGAGCATTCATTGGTGGCATTACTGATGGTAGTCGCATGAAACAGACCAAGGAGAAGAGACAGCATACAGAGTAATTGTGAGTATATTCTTGGCCATATTTGGGTTAGATGACTTCATGTTACTTATGAGGAAGTTCCAAATTAGGTGTAAATGATACTCAGGTGTGGAACAAATATATAGTCTGAGTTAGAAAAAAATACTTGGGATTCATCAGTCTAGAGATGGTAAATGAAGCTACGGGCAAGAGTGAGATTGCTTAGAAGGAGGGTATAGAGTGGGAAGGGAAGAGGGCAAAAAACGGAACTATTAATACCTCCAGCAGTCAATGATTAGGCACAGGAAGTTGAGCCTCAAAAGGAAATAGGAAAAGAATGAACACATAGGTAGGAGAAATGCCAAGAAAACATTGTGTCACAGAATTCAAGAAAAGAGCGTTTTAGAAAGGAGGATGTGTCAAAAGCTTCTGAGAGTTCAGGAGAGGAGAATTGAAAGTGTCCATTCAATTTAGTGAAATGGACATTATTGGTGACATAATTGGTGACTGAGAGCAATTTTGGTGGAGTCAGGGGATCACGCACCGAATTGAGGTGAGCTCAAAGCAAGTGGGAGGTGAGGACATGGAAGCAGTAAGTCAAAAATTTTGAGATATTTGGCCAGAAGAGGGAGAAAAAGGAGAATGCAGTATCTGAAGAGTGATTCTTTTTGTTCTTCTTAAAATATATAAGAGATAAGCATGCTTAAGTGTTGATGGGAAATATTCATTGATGAAGGAAAGATTTACCATACAAGAGTGAGAAGAAACAATCAATAGTGCAAAGTTCTGGAGAAAGCCAGAGGAGGTAGAATTCAAAGCACAGATTTGTTTTAGCTAGCAATGACAAGGAAGAAAGACAGAAGAGATGCAAATTTATGTTTGCTTGCTTGCTTTTGAAAGATGCTTTTTATTATTGGCGGGATATTGAAGTTGTCTTGTGGAGGCTTTTAATTTCTCTGCAAAGTCAAGTTCCTCTTCCTGAAGGGAGAGAGGGGAGACCAGCTTGGGATGGATAAGGGTTAGGAGATGAAGACAAACATGAAGCAAAGGGTCAGGACATTTCTAACTAGGGCTTTCAATGACTTTATTGTTTTCCTGTTCGTGTACCCTGATTTCAAATTAGGACGTGTTTCGTTCAACCAGTATCAGAGGCCTCTGAAAAATTTGTTTTGTGTCTTATTAAGACTTCTCTCCCTTCTCTCTCTCATCCTCTTTCTCTCTCTCTCTCTACTTATCTCTACTTCTATCATCTCTTACAACCACACTTGCATACACACATCATCCAACACTTTGAAGAATTTAATGCTATGCAAATATTGCTGTTCAAAATCAATCTACTGTCACAAATTTCACAGCAGTGGAATTTCACTCTTCGCTGACGAGGAACCTAACAAACCACTGCCTGATGTTTGCTAGATCCGTACAAACACCCTCCCGGAGTGTTACTGGCTCTGTTTGTCACAGGTGAAGTTGTAGCAGAGGCAGCTCCTTAACCCAATGCCCATACGGCCTTCACAAAGCCTCTATTACAACTACAAAGAAAAAAGGCAGCCACACGTTTTTCTCTTCTTACCCTTCCTTAATCTAGTGTGTTTCCAAAAAACTAAGTGAGAGTTTTTTAGACTTCAATGTGTTACAGGATAATAGAGATTTTTGCATGACAGGTGAAATAAAGTGCATGAAAAACTAACATCTATATAAGTGAATTCTGGTTTCATATTGATTTGTGGCTTCCAATTAGTGAATTTGCTGACTGAATTACACCAAGATTCTCCTTGTCTCAGGCACTAACTAATACTTGCTCCAAAGAACTGACTTGTTTTCTACATAACTTTACTATCCATATTCTCCATGGCAGCATAATAAGACCTCACTTTTATAATTCAAATTAAGAAGAATCTTCCAACCATAAGAGGAGAGTGCCCCCTCTTATTTTCTCTGTTATAAAATTCATGAAGCCCTGTCTGGCTTGGGTCTTCCATCTACTGACGAATTTGATTAAATTTAGACTGGAGAGTAAGTAGTAATGGAACTGCTCAAGTATTAGAATGTTGCTAATGAAAATTGGTTTCTAAAAAGGGCATCAGTAAGACAGGAAGTGTAGAGAGGTCAGAAACCTGCTGCCAATACTGCCATCTTCCAGTATATTAAATATTGCAATTAAAGGCCAGTGAGGTTAGAAAGACTTTTATTAAATACTGCAGTTAAAAACGAGTAAGTTTAGGATTCAGTCTATACTTAGAAGGGGTTCTTGCTGTATTAGTCTTCTATTGCTTCTGTAACAAATTACCACGAGCTTAGTGGCTTAAACCAACACAGATTTATGATCTTACAGTTCTGTAGCATAGAAGTCTAATGCTGATCTCACAGGGCTAAAATCAAGGTATTGGCTAGTCTGTATTCCTTCCGGCAGCTCACAGGAGAATCCCTTTCCTTGCCTTTTCTAGCTTCTAGAGGCCACCCATATTCCTTAGCTCATAGCCTCCTTCCTCCACCTTCAAAGCATCTCTCTGGCCCTTCTTCCATAGTCACACCTCCTTCCGACTTTCTGCCACCTCTTCCACTTTTAAGGACCCTTGTGATTAAACTGGGATCCTTTGGTGGTGCATCAGTTAATGTGCTAGGCTGCTAACTGTAAGGTTGGAGGGTTCTACTCCACCCAGAGGCACTTGGAAGAAAGGCCTGTTGATTTACTTCTGAAAAATCAGCCATCGCAAATGCTATGAGCACAGCTCTATTCTGACACACACTGAGTAACCGTGAGTCAGAACTGACTTGGCAGCAGCTAGTATTGATGGTGATTAAACTGGGCCCATCCAGATAAGCCAGGATAATCTCCCTATTTCAAGGTCCCTCACAGTATCACATCTGCAAAGACCTTTTTGCCATATAAGGAAGTATTTTCACAAGGTCTGGGGATTAGGAAGTGGATTTCTTTTAGGGGGGTTGGGTATCATTCTGCCCACCACAGTGGAGAAAATGGAAGTGTGTTTCTTAACAGAAATTCATTACTGTAAGATTTCTGTTTTCTAAGTCTATCATATTCAAACAGGAGACAAAAAAAAAAATTAAAGGACTTTTTCTGTAACTGTAGAGTGCATCAGATAATCAGAGCACTCATTTTCACTGACAAGAATACTAAATTAAAAAAAAAAAAAAGATTCCTTTGGCAAAATGAAAGTAACTCAGAAGATATGAATTGATGATTGGAAGGCTACCAGGGATGCCCACAGGATGTCATACATCTCCTTTCCAGGAAATTATAGCAGTAGGAAGAGCAGACAGAGGCCATAAAATGGTAATGAAAATGTATTTTAATTAAATTATTTCACTATAAAACTAAAAGGAATCTAAAAACAATGGCCGATTATTATCCTTATCATGCTTCTTGAATGGCCTGTGCAAGAAATTATTTTGAGATGAGAGCTGAGATGGTTACAAGCTATTTCACCCTGGCTCTCTCTCCCCTCTCTATTCTTCCGGGTCTCTCATTCTCTCTCCGTCTCTGTTTCTGTCTCTCTCTCCTCTCCCTCTCCACCCATTCTCATTTTGTCTTGCTGGAAATATAATCTGAGTGAGGACTCAGGCGCACCATTCATTATCTTCTGAGGCTTAGAATGTCAGTAGACGTCATATGACTGTGGGTTAAAATTTGCATTAAAGACAACTGTTGCTTTAGCTGCAGTGTGTTATACTTTTAAAAAGAGTGTCAGATTCCAAGAGATACAAATGCAGAAAAGTTGAGTTTCCAGGAACCAATAGTATTTTTATAATTTTGTCATCACACTCTAGATTTCGATTTGCTTTTAAAAAAAAAAAAAAAAACCTACAGCATTTAGTGCTCACATTTTTCAAATACAAAATTGGGCCATGGGGTCTAACAAAGGACATTTCATAATTTGTAAATGTGAATTAAAAGCATACAGATTCATAAAAACCAATTTGCATTTAGCTGCACATTGAAGAAATTATAAATTTACTTTATTGAAAAAAAAAACTTTATAAGAAACCAAGATTGTCCTGGAAAATTTAGGATAGATGGTCACCATTAGTTCTACTGGGAAGTGCAGAATGCTATTTAATTATAAAGCTCACCATTTTATTTTGTGCTGTGTCTGCCCGTTCCTCTCCGAGCTGCAGGAAAAAAAAAAAAAAATCTTTTTATTCCATGTGAAATCATGTGAACTGAGTATTTGGCTAGCTTAATTATCCTGAGAGTCTGGTTCAGTAGTTCAGTGTCTGGCACACTAAATGCTCAATAAATGTAGATTGAATAAATGAACAAGTGCATGGACAATTTAAGATTAGCCACATAGAAAGCAAGCCAAGTTTCATCTCTGCCAGGATTGAGTGAACAGCTCGTAAGATCCCTCTGGAGGAGCAACTTCTCAGGACATTTAGTCCTGCAAGGATAGAAACATTTAGAATGAAAAATTAATACTAATTTAACTGATTTCATTGAGGTACATCAACTAATCGTATAAATATGAGAAGGTTTTATTGTTATTATTTTTAATAAAACATGCTTTATCAGTGCCTCCTTTCAGGATTTCAGGCTTCCCAGTGATAACTCAGTCTAAGGCTTTATATTTTCATACTGATTTTGGTGCAATGCAATTCATTTAAAAACTTCATGCTTGTATTCAATGCAAAGTTATCTTCCTCTACAATCCAGGATAGGCGAAGCTGTTGGCTTTGTGCCTTGGAGTAGGAGGTGGGGAGCGAGTGGATGTGGTCTCCTCTCTTCATGCTATTCCCCACATTCAACCACCTACTCACCTTCAGTAGGATCCCACTGACACATCCTTGTCATGTAAACATAGACAAGCAGGCTTCCTCAGGGAATTTTCTTTTAAACCTATCACATCCCTCTGGCTCCTTTTTCCTGCTCCAGTCTAAACAATAGATGATCCATCAATTCAGTGGCTCAGCAATTTTTTAACAACAGATGATCTATGGGCCCTGACTTATGTGGCAGACCAGGGGAGACAATTCAATTTGGGCACTCCTAATTTTCTAGGAAGTTCTAAGAATGAATCACATAACCCCTTCTTAGGGATACAATGGTTACTACTCTACATTTTATATTTCCCCAAAAGATGATGTGTCATCCCCTCTGTAGATCTAGTTTATATACATGGGAAAAGGAAGGGTAAGTGTACTCATTCTGTTACACTGTAGTCCTTGGCCTCCCCTGGGGAAAAACAGCTGGATTCCCATAGAGATATGCTGAATCCAAATTCTAAGGTAACTAGTGCTTTTTATTCTCAGCTGTGGTCTGTAGTCACGTGAGCTCTGAAAAGTAGACAGAATCATGCCGTATTACTCTAACAATGGTTATAGAAAGCTTACCACGTGGCCAGGCATTCTTCTTAGTGCTCTATACACGCGGGGCCATATCCTCCCATCCCCAACAACTCTAAGAGATATAATTATTCCCACTTGTCTTATAGTTATCTAGTGCTACTATACAGAAATACCACAAGTGGGTGGCTTTAACAAACAGAAAATTTATTCGCTCACAGGCTAGGAGGTTAGAAGTCCAAGTTCAGGGTGCCAGCTCCAGGAGAAGGTTTCTCTCTCTCTGTCGGCTCTGGGGGAAGATCCTTATCATCAATCTTCCCCTGGTCTAGGAGATTCTCAGCTCAGGGACCTGGGCTGAGGGACACGCTATTCTTCTAGCTCTCCGTTTCTTGGTGGTATAAGGTCCCCATATCTCTCTGCTCACTTCTGTCTTTTATATCTCAAAAGAGATTGACTTAAAACATAATCTAATCTTGTAGATCAAGTCCTGCCTCTTTAACATGATTATCCCTAATCTCACCTGATTAACATCATAGAGGTAGGATTTACAATACATAGGAAAATCACATCAGATGACAAAATGGTGGACAATCACACAATACTGGGAATCATGGCCTATCCAAATTGATACACATTTTAGGGGGACACAATTCAATCTATGACACCACTTTGAAGAATTTTTATGTATATATCGCTAGTGTATCAGGTAACCATATCACTCATTTTTTAAGAAACAGCTAGATAAAAAATTTAAAAAAAAATAAGGTTCATTTGGCAAAATGACACTAATTTAGAGGATATTTTATACTTATCTTACAACATGATGAGGTCAGTATTATTATGATTCTTATTTTTACAATAAGTTGTCCAATTTCACCAAATCAATAAGGTTTAAAATTAAAGCCAGGTGTTCTAATTCCATGGTCAATGTTCTTTCTCTATGCTGTACTGTTAATGGGCAAATTTTACTTTTCTTCTTCTTAGAGATTTGGCCCAATGAGACTTCTATTCCAAGATAACATCTGGGCAATACACCAAGATACACGTGGAGAGAGACACACACACATACAAATACGTAAAATATCCAAACACAAATGAGTTCGTTCACAAAGCGTTCATCCAGCAAAATCTCAATTCTAATGAAGCTTCCCCATAAATAAAAGACTTCAGTTGTCACAATATGAAGTGTTGCTTCTGGTAGGTAGCTCTCTGATGCCTCCACTTGGACCATCTCCATTCAAAGGGCAAGCAATTTAAAATACTCAAGAGGAAGGCTGACTGAACCGCAGAGGAATTTCTACTTGCTATGCAAATATATTCACCCCATCATTATTAAGAATTACAATTATGTTTTCCTATATGGTGAAGTCACATGATTATTCTATTCCCTACAGTATTTTGTAATCCAGTAAACATCATGAATATATATTTAATATTTACAAAAAAGAGCAGTGATATTTGGAAATATTGGTGCCGAAATAAAAACTCACATGGAAACCCAAATTTCCACAATATGGAAGAAAAAGGTATGTCCTACCTGATGGAATACGAGGAGTCCTGAAAGCACTGGGAATATCTCCTGCCACATAGTCTTCTAATTCATCCCTTCTTCCTAATTTCTGAAACTCTTCACTTTATCACATCAACCATCATAGGTTACATTCTTTCAGCTACCTAGTGGATCTTTTAGAATGCAAAGTCCAGAAAAAAGATTAAATTATTATTAATTAACCAGATATTGGTGGGAATTATTGAAATTAATCACTTCCTCTTATCAACTAGCAAAGGCACTGGTGAAATAGAAATGTTGAATTGGAGTGGAAAGGGACTGTTAACAAGGAGAAATGCATGACAATGTCCACTGCAGCATGCCTTGTAAGAGTGGAAAATCAGAAACACTCCAAATGCCTAGCAAGGGGAATATGGTAAATTATGATGGATATTTTTGACATATTATTACACAGCAGTTGATACAAATGATTGGATTAATATGTAACACAATGTAGAGAAGAAAAGGAAAATGAAGTAAATTATTTAAATTTTTCAGCAATTTAAAAATCATGTAAAGTGATACCACAAAAGTTAGTACAACATAGTGGTTAAAAGCGTTAACATAGTGATCAAATCCACTGGTTCTGGAGTCAGATGCCTGCTTTGAATCCCAGCTCTGCTACCCATTAGCTGTGTGATCATGTGCAAGTTATGTAAGCTCTCAGTGTCTCAGCTTTTGCATCTGTGTGTGTGTGTATATATATATAAATTAAAAAACATACATTTTCATACATATATCTGTATACATAAGCTACTATAATTAGCTAAGCTCCAACACACATTTCACATTGTTAACAGAGGTGGATATAAAATCTTATTTCAGTTGTCATTGTGATTTTTAATTAATTGGCCATCTTCTTGACAAATATAATTAGATAACCATTGTTTTTACTTCCTGGTGTGGTGATCAAAATACTGTTCTTAGGATTATATAGCACTGCCATTGTTTTTATTTTTTTACTGTTTGTATTTTTTTTATTTTTCAATCCATGGATTTGTTTTATACAATTTTTCATTTTTTAATGTATAGTATGTTTAGAATTAAAAAACAAACAAGCAGGATTGTCTTTGGGTCAGTTGTCCATACTATGGGGCTCCTCTCTTTCCTTAGGGTACCCCATGGACCACGTGATTCTTTATTATCTTGACACAGTGACCAAAGAGTGTGCCAATTGCAATCCATATGTTAAATGCTAAAAAAGCTTAAATTTTATTTTTAGATAAAAATTAAAATAGAAGTTCTAGGATTTCCTTCTCATACTCTAATAGATCATCCTGCTCACCATTTTGGCTATACTCTCCAGCCCCCTTTGGAAACCATTGACATGAATGCTTTATCTAAAGTAATATACACTGCAACAGTATCAAAAACATTTTGGGAACCAATATAAATACTGTTGCGGGAGTTCACGTTTTAGAATACTATTTTATCTGACAAGAATCCCAAATAAAGAAATTCCCATGTGTGCAAGTAAATATGTCCACATCTGCGTACGGAGCACATAGACCCATGCACGTGATTAAAGAGAATCTGGGAACAATAATGTTGACTTGAACCTCATCATTAATGGCCGAAAGAAGTTTTGCTGGGACAGCAGCAATCAGTAACCTCTTTGAAGATTGTCCATATGCGTTATACTTAGAATGATACATTGGCTCACCAGGCTTTACCTTAGCCTGTTGTATTTATGGTGTGTTTGAACCTGATCAGTTTGTCAATGTCATCCTCCTCAAGACTTTGTTGTATTGATTCATGATTTCCATAGTAGGAATGGAAGAATGATAGAGTCTCAAAAAAAAAAAACAAAAAACTCACTCACTATCTCCATTGTCATTTTTTGGTGAAAGAGACAAGCTCTGAAAGGGCTATTGCAATCACATCCTGAATTTATTGGAAAGTAATGTTTTATTCATTAGATTGCTGCTTTGAACCATGTTGTTGATTTGGAAAATAAATTTGTAAATAAACAGTCAACACTTACAAATTGGAATTATTTAAGTCTTTCCCCCAAATAATTTATTTAGGTTTTTGGAAAGTGAATGTCCTACTTTGCATAATATTCATATTTTATACCTCTTCTCCACCCTTTCTGGTTTTAAAGAATGAATAAAATATGTTTCAATGTTCCACCTCTAGTTGGAGAAATTTATGAATACCCATAAGGAATACTTGTGACATATATTCTCCAGCTAAATACTATTTTACATATCTTACAAAACTCATATGTGGTAAGGGTTTATTTGTAAGTTTGTAGTAAAGCCAGGTAACATTTTTCTCTGGGAAAAAAAGAACGCTGTAGGTTATTAAGGAAGGAGGAATATGTGTGTATGTAGTTGTACATGGGATAACAATTGAGTGCTCTCCATAACTTGGAGATAAGGGAACTTGGAAATGAGGTAGTCCCTTGAGATATATACTGCATTTTTACGCAAATAATGTGCATCTTCTACATTTGTTTGCCAAATACATCCTCCCCCTGCGGGGTGTTTTCATAAGTGCTGTTATGCTAATTTCTTTTACATGTTGCTGTAAAAAAAAAGAAACAAAAATTAGCATAGCACACTTAGGAAAATGCCTTGCCGGGGAGGGCACAGTTTGCAAACAAACATAGAAGGTGTGTGTTATTTTCGTAAAAATATGCTAGTCCTTTGAAAATTAAGCTGCAAAGTGTCAGAATTAAGATTGCCCTGCAATTGTTGTTAAACCATGAAATGGACAAAAATGGATCAGAGTAGAAATATGCCAAATTATATCAGAGACAAAATAATTCTCACACCAGAACAATATTGATTATATTAACATAACCAAAAAAGGTTTCCATAAGAATGGGCTTTGGTCAATGCAGAACTTTAAATAAATAGAATGAGAAATATTATTTCTAAATCCTTTCTTCACTGTTTAAGATGAGTGGAACCAGGCAAATTGGAGCAATACAGTACTGTAGGAGGTGGACGTGTCTTCCACAGTGATAGACACAGCTAGCCTACAGAGATTAGTGCCTTGGAAGTTTTATCTAGCAGCCCACTCAACCACCCTTGAATATTTTACAGCTTCATTGAGGCATAATTTACATCTTATAATACTCACTCATTGTAAGTGTACAGTTGAGTGGTTTTTAGTAAATTTATGTAGTTGTACAATCATGACCACAAGTCAGTTTTAGAAAATATGCACCACCCAAAAATTTCCCTCGTGCTCAATTGTGATCAATACTAAATCCCACCTCCAGCTCCAGGCGACCACAAATCTGCTTTTTGTCTCTATAGATTTTCCTTTTCTGAAAATTTCATATAAACAGAGTCATATATAATCTTTTATGTCTGCCTTCTTTCACTTAGTATAAGGTTTTAAAATTTATCTATATTATTGCATGTATCAGTAGCTCATTCCTTTTAATTGTTGAATAACATTCCATTTTATGGATCTACCACATTTGTTTATCTCAGTGGTCAAGAGATACGGCTGCTAACCAAAAGGTCGGCAGTTCAAATCCACCAGCCACCCCTTGGAAACCCTATGGGGCAGTTCTACTCTGTCCTATAGGTCGCTATGAGTCAGAATTGACTCGAGGGCAATGGGTTTTGTTTTTTGTTTTTCTGTTTTTTGGTTTATCCACCAGTTTTTTGACACATGAATTGCACGGATAAGGCTTCAATGAACATTCATGAACAACTCGTTGTGTGGAAATGTTTTCATTTATCTTATGTAGATAACTTGGAGTGGAATTGCTGGGTCATATGTAAGTATATGTTAAACTTTTTAAGAAGCCATTAAACTGTTTCTCAGAAAGACTATAGTTTACACAACCACCAGGGATGAACCCCCACACTGATACTTGGTATTGTAAATCTTTTGAGTTATAACCATCTAGTGGGTGTGTAGAAATATACCCTGTGGTGCTAATTTTCATTTCCCTAATGACTAATAATATTAAGCATCTTTCCATGTGCTTATTAGCAACTCATGTATCTTTGGTGAAATGTCTCTTCAGATAATTTGCTCACTTTTTAATTAGCTTCTTAATCTTCTTATTATTGAATTATAAGAGTTCTTTATATATTCTGGACACAAATCTTTTGTCAGATATGTGTTTTGCAAATACTTTCAGTCTGTGGCTGGTCTTTTCACTTTCTCAGTGGTATCTTTTGAGATACAAAAGTTTTTTATTTTGATGAAGTCAAGTTTAACAAGTATTCTTTTTATCAATCTGAGAAATTTTTGCACAACCCAGGGTCATAAGGGTTTTCAATGTTTTGTTATAAAAGTTTTATAATTTTATCTCTTAAATTTAGACCTATGATTAATTTTGAATTAATGTTTTTGTGTATGGTATGAGGTAAGGGACTAAGATCATTTATTTGCATGTGGATAATCAATCTTCCCAGTCATCATTTGTTAAAAAAAAAAAAAAATCCTCTCCCCCACTGAATGGCTTTAGAAACTTTGTTGAAAATTAATTGATCATAAATGTAAGGGTTCCTCCCCTGATACAAGGCAAATCACAGTGTCTTCTCATTATAACTTACTCCCCATGTAAATAAGCCTTTATTTATGGAATGCACTTCTGAGACCAGTGTGAACATCAATGCATATTTCTCCTTTTAAATGAATTAATTGAAATTTCAATTCATGCATAAGTTTGTAAGTCCAGATAACCTGAGTTTCTGAGCCTACAATGTGGAAGATCCAACTGGGATATATTTTTCAATATTATCATAATCTTGGAAGAACACTTAGAAGCCAGCCAGCCTCTCCTAATATCACCGCATAGAAACTTCCAAACTTTAATCACCAACAAATATTTGTTGAGCCTCTTTTAAGAGGAAGGAACTATGAAGGATTCAAAGAAATATATAAAGGTTAGTATTCCACTGGTTTAATAAGCCAGGTTGTCTAGCATCCACTGCAATTGGTGGTGTCAGTACTACACTGGTTATAAATATTTTGAATATCATTGCTGAATTTATGACATGGTTGTCCTTCTTCCATGAACTAATAGTCTAGTTGAAGAGATAAGACAGATACATAGTTAAAAAATTCAGAGTAATAAGTGGTACGCTGGACTTAGAAGTTTGAAAAAGAAGATTACAGAAAGAAACAGGTAATGTTAGTAGAAATAGTACAGAAATGTTTCCAAAATAAATAAAATCAGTTATTGAAAAGAATAATACTGTTAATTTAGACTACGTAGACTTATAACTTATCAGTAGCCCAACTATCCTAAGAGTAGTGTCCTATAAAATTAATTTTTAAAACAATTATATTGATTGCTACCATTTATTGGCTGCCTACTAGATGCCAGGCACTATGCTAGGCTATAAACTGTGTTATCTCTAATCCTTACAACAAACCAAATAAATAGAAATATTACTGTAGTCTTAGGAGTAAATTGACCAGTGTGGAATAAAATGACCAGAAAGGGAAACTAATATTAAAATTAAAATATTACAAGTCCCAAGACCTAAAGGGCGCAATCAGCCAACTTGACCTCATAGACATATATAAAACACTCCATCCAACAGCTGCAAAGTACACATTCTTTTCCAATGCACATGGAACATTCTCCAGAATAGACCACATCTTAGGCCACAGAGCAAAGCTCAACAAGATCCAAAATGCTGAGATAATTCAAAGTATCTTCTCTGACCACAATGTCATCAAGGTAGAAATTAACAACAGAAAGAACAAGGAAAAAAAAATCAATAACATGGAAACTGAATAATACCCTGCTTACACATCACTGGGTAATAGAAGAAATCAGAGATGGAATCAAACGAGAATGAAAACACATAATACCAAAACCTTTGGGACACAGCAAAGGCAGTCCTAAGAGGACAATTTATAGCAATTGTTGCACACATCAAAAAAGAAGAAAGGGACAAAATCAAAACATTAACTACACAGCTCCAAAAAATAGACAGAGAACAGAAAAAAAATAAAAATAAACCCACAGCCACCGGAAGAAAGGAAATAATAAAGACCAGAGCAGAAATAAATGAAATAGAGAACAGAAAAACAATGAAAGAATCAACAAAACCAAAAGTTGGTTCTTTGAAAGAATCTACAAAATCGACAAACCACTGGCCAGAATGACAAAAGAAAAACAGGAGAGGACACAAATAACCCAAATAAGAAATGAAATGGACGACTTTATGACAGACCCAACTGAAATAAAAAGGATCTTAACAGAATATTATGAAAAACTATACTCCAACAAATTTGAAAACCTAGAGGAAATGGATGAATTTCTAGAAACACACTACGTACCCAAACTACAACAAAGTGATGCTGAAAATCTGAACAGACCCATAACAAGAAAACAGATTGAAAAGGTAATTAAAAAAACTCCCAACAAAAAAAAGCCCTGGCCCAGATGGCTTCACTGGAGAATGCTACCGAACATTCAGTGAAGAGCTTGTACCAGTACTACCCAAGCTATTTCAGAGCATAGAAAAGGAAGCAACACTTCCGAAGTCATTCTATGAAGCTAGCACAACACTAACACCAAAACCAGGCAAAGAGGCCACAAAAAAGAAAATTACAGACCAATATCTCTCATGAATATAGATGCAAAAATTCTTAACAAAATTCTAGCCAATAGAATTCAACATCATATCAAAAAAATAATACACCACAACCAAGTAGGATTCATACCAAGTATGCAAGGATGGTTCAACATTAGAAAATCAATCAAATCAATCAATGTAATCCAACACATAAACAAAAGGAAAGAAAAGAATCACATGATCATCTCATTTGACACAGAAAAGGCATTCAACAAAGTCCAACACCCATTCCTGATGAAACTCTCAAAAAAATAGGTATAGAAGGGAAATTTGTCAACATAATAAAGGGCATCTATGCAAAACCAATGGCCAACATCATTCTTAATGGAGAGAGGCTGAAAACATTCCCCTTGAGAACAGGAAC
>NW_004444018.1:772269-791517 GCF_000243295.1 Trichechus manatus latirostris
AAGTGAGAATAGCAGCACAATTGGAAGAGCATAGTCGATGTCACTGAACTGTGCATGTCAAAATTTTTGAAATGGTATATCTTTGGCTATGTATATTTTTACCAAAAAAAAAAAAAAAAGATCGAGAAGGGATAGGGTTGACATGTCGTGGGGTTGTTAATCAATGTCATAAAACAATATGTGTGCTACTGTTTAATGAGAAACTATTTGTTCAGTAAACCTTCACCTGAAGTACAATATAAAAAAAAAAGGAAAAAAAAATTACAAGTCCCATAACTATAATATAAAGCTTATTCTTCAAGCTTCCCCCCCGCCATAAGGAATTACCAAGAACCCAAGGAATACTTATGTAGATCAGGAATTGGTCTTCCTCATTGCCTCTTGCCTCCAGGAAAGGGTTGGAATTCAGTCACAGACAATAGGACCGACCAGTCACCATGATGGCTGATCTTTGGTCAGTCCATGTGGCAGTCTCGGTTTCTCCCAGTTATGTCCTACCACTGTCAGTGATGTCACCCCTTTGCTTCACATCACCTTTTTCCAAACCCAACAGTCTGGTGGTCATGATATGCCACAGGTCAGGGGAAGGTCCTGCTCACTGTGATTTTAAATCTTCAGTGTTACAAGAAAGCATTCTGTTTTCCCCATTGCCTTGCCTGGTCTGGGAGACCACTGCATATGTAGATTCTGTTCATCACAGGCAGAAGCATTTTCCTGGGTATGACTATGGTGCCAGGGTCATAAGGAGCTACAGCCTTAGCCACATTCTGTGGCAAGACTTAGGCCTTTGCTAAGACCTCCAGACCCAACCCTTGAGAGTTGAAGAAGTTCATACCTCTCCTATACCAAGGTCATCACAGTCTTTGCTCCAACATCAATTACTGAAGTGACTGATAATTGCTTTAGGAGAAAAGTCGACATATGATTTTATCCCTGTTTCTGGCCTGAGAAAACAGAGGCTAAGAGAGTTTCAATGAGCTGCCTAAGATCACACAGCAAACATAAAATGCAAACTTAGGCCTTTAAATTCCCAAGCTGATATTTTTCACTCTGCTCTACTATCTACAAAATCCCTGACATATGCAGAAAAGTCAGTCCTGAGCAGGTTGGAACTGAAAAACCAGCAGCCTAAATGCCTGCCCTCATCCTCACAGACACACCTAATCAAATAAGATTAAAAAGGTGCCTGGCAGGCAGCTTGCAGAGCTGCTGGTTCTCTCGTGGTTTCTAGTCTGAGAGAATATTTGTGCAAACCAGAATGTGTGCTGTTAGTAAACAGCTCAAACCTATTTGTTAATTGGGGATGAACAAAAATGCAATTGGGTTTGACTCTGCAAACAAGCTCCTAGTATTCAATACATAAAGACAGTAGCTCAGGACAGAAAAAAGAGAGAGAAACATTCCAATGTTACCCTCCTGCGGTGAAAAAGTTCTTGTCAGGATGACAGGAAACAGGGCTTTTCATCCCTATTTTACCTCTAACAAGTTATGTGTCTCCTTCAGTAAGTTATCACTTCTCTGTAGACATTGGCTACCCAGCCTCTGCAGCTATGGATATGGGGAACTAGATGATAGAAAAGGAATATACAGAGGAAAAAACTCTAATATCAATTAAAATACACATTCAGACACGTTCTTAGTTTAACAGCTCAATAATATGAATGAAAGTCTGTAGTACTGGAAGAACAATGACTTCTGAAGTTGGATAGGCTACAATAATTAAATTAACATAATTCATATATAGGCTCTACCATCTATTAAACATGTAACCTGGAGCAAGTTACTTCTTTTGACTTCAGTTTTCTCACCTATATACCAGGGCTAATAGTGCCAAAAAATGGACTAAGGGACAGACCAGTCATGCTACCGGCAAGATGCCAATCTATAGGGGTGCTGGAAGATCAATGGATTAAATTGAAGCTATGGTGCTAGTTGGCCCAGGTCTCCATAAGTGGCTTCTGATGAAACTGGTAATATGCCCTTGGTTCTCTTTTGATCAAAGCAGACAGAGCCCTCCAGCAGACATCAAAAAATGCTTCTTTGTATATAGGCCTCACTCCAAATAAATAAATGTACAAACATATAAATAATATCCATTTGAAGGGACACTATATTAGTGAGGATAGTTAAGGCTATAATACAGTAAAAAATAACTCTGAACTCTCAAGTAAGGATTTATTTCTTACTCAATGTCTGATGTAGGTTGGTTGGTCATTCTCCAACTTGAATCTATGCCTTCTGAAATATGTGGCTCCCAGTCCACTATAGTAAGGGAATTAAAAAGATGGAGGATGCACACTTGCTCTTACCTGCCTTGTCTGGGAAGTGGCATCCATTACTTCTGCTTCCAGTCTCTTGGACAAACAGTCATATGGATCAACCCTACTGGAAAATGTAGGGAACACTTATTGTGCCACAGATGCCACAGTATTTGTCTGTCTAGATGCCCAAATGCCTAAGTACAGTAGCATTGATACTCAGGGTGATTGTGGGAATTATATTAAATGACTTATAGTAAGAACCTATCCCTGAGCCCGGCACGGACTTAACCAGTAACCAATTGCCATCAAGTCAGCTCTGATTAATGGTGATCCTGTGTGTGTCAGAGTAGGATTATGCTCCATAGGGTTTTCGATGGCTGATTTTTCAAAAGTAGATTGCCAAGCATTTCTTCTAAGGCCCCACTAGGTGGACTTTAACCTCCACCCTTTCGGTTAGCAGCAGAACATGTTAACCATTTGCACCATCCAGGGACTCTGGCACAGGCTTAGTGTTCAATAATTGTCGGTCCCTTTCTCCTAGCCCCAGTCTCAAAGTTGAACTTTGCCAATCCTACCGAATCAACCGCAGTGGTCAGTGTGTTTCTAGATAGTGCAGCCAAAGCACCCTCAGAGCTTGCTCAGGAGCCAGAAAGACGAGGCAGGCAGCAAATGGCTACTGCGTCCCCGTCACAGTTTGAAGGCTGTCTTTTTAGATCACAAATATCACAAATTTATATCATGACATTCATCTGCTGAGGGTCCTTCCTCAGTTCCCTAAGTTTTTAGCAGAAAGTGGAAACTCATTAATGTAACTTGCAACACCTTGTAGGGTTTTTACTCCAGCCTCCATCAATTATCTCCTCACATATGCTTCACTCACATCCCCCCACCCACTCCAGCTCAGACAAACAACGCCAATGTCCCTGGACAATTCCATTTCATTCATCTCTGTCTGTACAGGTAGGTGCTCTTGATGTTCCTGGAATATTTTTCATTCACTCTTCATCTTCAAGCTCCCCCCGCCTTTTATTTTTTAATGTTTTCTCTGACTTCAAGAGTATGACTTGGATGCCCAAGTCTAGGCCCCCCAGCCTCATGTGCACACCACTGTCACAGATAGTGAATTGCAAACATTGGTCCAAGGGTGTGTCTCCTCACAGAAGGCAGAGGCTATGGGTCATTTGATGCTGGATCTTCGGGACCTGATAAGGTGCTTGGTACATTGTGAAAATGCACAAGTTTTAATCTCATCCTTGTGTTTTCTATATCCAACCACATATTTCCCTGTACCCTGATTCTTTTATTTTCTACCAGATTACTAATCCAAGTCCACTACCTTCTGCCATTCTGTTTCAGAGGTCTTGGGCCACTTCTGATTCAGCTGGGTGAGATACAATCTCTGTCTTGAGAAGATGACCAAGTTGAAGGGTGGATAAAGCAATGCCTGAAGCCATAGGGTCTGGAACTAAATCCTGGACTCACCAGTTAGTGCATGAACTTGGACAGGGTCTCAGAAACTTTGCCACCTCAGTTTCCTCATAAGTTTCTGGTGAAAATTATCTCCATGCCATCGGGCTACTGTGAATATCAAAAGAGAATCTTTACTTTCTGCCTGCCGGCATATTTCTCTAGGTAGAGAAAATTGTATTCCCTAGAAGCCCCTTCAGATAGGAAAGGCATTTTTTTTTTTAAATGAAATTTCTTGAAAAGCTGCTTGGAATACCAGATAAGACCTCAAAAGAGATCTGAATGTGGACAGAACCACCCTGTGATAGAGATGAAGAATTGCTTCTTAAGGTTAGCAGAAGGGAAGGGTAAAAGGAAGGGAATGAGAGAAAGAGAAGAGAGTCAGGAAATTGTGGAGGACTTTCCTGTTGTTGTTATTGTTAGGTACTGTCAAGTCGGTTACGACTTATAGCAACCCTATAGGACAGAGTAGAACTGCCCCATACTGTTTCCAAGGAGCGGCTGGTGGATTTGAACAGCCAGCCTTTTGGTTAGCAGCCTAACTCTTAACCACTATGCCACCAGGTCTCAGGAAATTGTGGAGAACTTCCCTGAGATCCTCAAATTTTTATTTAAGTCTAAAAGCATGGGGTATACACTTTAAAGCATCTAGTAGTATATTCTGTCATATAGTAAGCAATTCATAAGTTGTAGAGGCAATTATTATTTAAAATGTTGTTGTTATTATTAACCCACACTGAGGTATCAGTTAATCCCAGAGATTTGCATTCTTTAGTCAAGTGAAAGGAAAGGGTAGTTGGAAGGTAGAAACGCTGAGCTCAGCTTTTGTTCTGTATAGAGTATGTCTTCATTTCTCACTCTAGGATGTGTTCTCACTCGTATCCTGATTTTCTTTGCTCACAGCTGGCTACCAAGGGTCTTCCATTGACTGCTGGGTTGCATTTTATCAGTTTTATTGAAGTTTACTTTATGTACAAGAAATAGTATCCATCTAACATGTAGACATTGATGAGTTGTGGCAAATGTGTACACCTGTGAAACCACTATCAAGACAAAAAGCGTTTTCATTGGCCCTCAGAAGTTTCCTTGTGCCTCTCTGTAGTCCATCCCTTCCTTCTCATATCTAAACTTCACAGTATCATGTGAAAAACCACACTGTTTTATCAAATAAAATTTTCTCTTTCTACTCCCTGTATCATTTGATTTAACCAATATCTCTATCACAAGCTGCTGAATTACAAACATAACTCCAAGGGTCTGTCTCCTCCTCTCAACTAGAAAGTCACAGAAGGCAGCTATGTCTTATTTGATGGTGGAATTTCCTCTACCCTTGCTGTAGGTAAACATCAATCTGACTTTAATCATTAGAAAATTTTATATTTTCTCCAACTTTATAAAAATAGAATCAAACAGTGTTTACTGTTTTGTGTGGCTTCTTTCACTTAGCGTGTTTTGAGGTTTATCCAGGTTGTAACATGTATTAATATTTTGTTTCTTTTTATTGCTGAGTAATATTCTGTTATGGGTTATATCACATTTTCTTTATCCATTCACCTATTGATGGACATTTGGGCTGTTTCCAGTTTTTGATTATTATGACTAAATCTTCTAGGGTCATTTAGGTAAATTTGTACGTGAATATGTGTGCTTTCACTTCTCTGGAGTAAATATCCAGGAGTGGAATTGCTGAGCAATGAGGTAAATAGACATTTAACCTTTTAAGAAACTTCTAATAGTTTTCCAAAGTGGTTATAGCATTTTGCATTCCCATTAGTAGTGTAAGAGAGTTCCAGTTGCTCCACATCCCAGTCAGCACTTTGTATTGCCAGTTCTTTTCATTTTAGTCATTCTAATGGGTGTAGAAAGGTATTTCGGTATGATTTTAATTTGCATTTTCCTGATGGCTAAGATGTTAAGCATCTTATTTGTATATCTGCGGTGTGATTGGTTACTTTTGTGTGTGGCCTTTCTAGCCACAGGTGACTGGGCGGGACTGTGTGATAAGGTAATTGTGGCCCACCAAGTAGATTTGTCAGTTTTGCCTTAAAAGAGCCAATTCCAGAGCAGAGAGGAGGAGCTCACTTCCACCCAGGAAGAACAGCCAGGAGCGGAAAGTGGGTCCTTTGGTCCTGGGGTCCCTGTGCTGAGAAGCTCCTGGAAGCAGGAGATAGAGAGAGAGAGAGTTGTAACCCTGAAGACAGTGAGTAGGGTGGCAGGGGAGGCCTGGCAGCAGAGACATGGCAGGCTTCCCAGCCCACGGAGAGAGAAAGCTGAGTGCCTTTGGGGAGAGGCCTAGGGCCAGGGAGAGGTGTGCCTGTGAGCATGGTTGGGAAGAGACTGTCCTGATGGAAGAACTGTATCCTGACTGTTCCTGAGCCTAAACTGTAACTGTTACTTCCCTAATAAACATCATAATCTAGAGTATGGCCTGTGAGTTCTGTGTGGTCATTGCAATGAATTATGGAACAAAGCAGAGAAGGAGAGAGTGCTGTGCGAGGGACAATTGGTGTCAGAATTAGTAAAAATGGCACACAGAGGAGGCTTGCCTGGCCTCCACCTCATGGGAGTCAGCCTTGCGCTGTTGATCTTGGTTTTCCTTCCCCCTTGTAGGGCTGGAGGAGGCCAGACACTGCCCCCAAGCTACTTTTACAATATCTATCTCCGATTGTCTTCTATTAATTTGTAAACTTCTTGAGCATCCTTAATATTCTCTGCTCTCCCTACTGCTTTTCTGACACATCATCTTCACTACAGCTGTCACTTAACCTTTTGAGTGTTAGGAACATCCTTCCTTATAAACTCAAACCCAAATCCATTGTCATCAAGTTGATTCTAACTCATAGCAAACTTATAGGATAGAGTAAAACTGCCCTATAGGGTTTCCAAGGCTGTAATCTTTACAGAAACAGACTGCCACATCTTTCTCCCACGGAGTGGCTGGTGGGTTTGAACCGCCAACCTTTAGGTTAGCAGGCCAGCACTTAATCACTGTGCCACCAGGGCTCCTTTCCTCTCTTATAGACTACCCTTATTGGTTTGTGCTGGTCTTTGGATTTGCTTTTAGATTTATGCTACTCCTTTCACCTTTGATACATAAACTTATAAAATTTTAACTTCTTCTTTTTTTTTTTTTTTTTTCGTTTCAAAGACCAAACATTTATTTTCTCACAGTTTTGGAGGCTAGAATTCCAAACTAGGGTCTCAGCCAAGCCCATTCTTCCTGGGGGCTCTCTCCTAGTTTCCGGTAACTGCTGACAATCCTTGGTGGTCCTTTGCTTACGGAGGGATCCTCACCACATGGTGTCTTCCTCCCTGTGTATGACTCTGTTTTTGTGTATGTCCTTCTCTTTGATCTAAAATTTCAACTCTTTTGGGACAATTTCTAGGAAAAAAAAAAGAAAAAACTTGTTTTGTCACATGAAAACCTCTTTTTTACTCACCGTGTCATTTGATTTATCTGAATAGCAATTTTATAAATTATTTTTATGTAGGTTTAAGATATCAGACTGTGGAATATGCAGTATTTATTTTACAATCTGCATCTAACTTGAAAGTCCTAGACTAATTGCTTAGCTTCTTAGCCAAGCCAATAATAGTGACCGTCTGCTAACTTTCTATGAACTTGCTGTATCAATTAGGGGTTAAAAGAATTTTAACATGCAAACAAATGTACCAGAGGTAAGCTGTGTAAGGTAAGTTATACAATTTAGCAATTTGTAGTTTTAAAATAAAATGAATATTTACTGTAATTGTCTCCCGATGCATTAAATTTAAAAGCATCTGTTTCTTTCCTTGAATTTAGAACTAAAGTGACAATTATCAGAATGAAGAAAGTCTTTTCTGCAGAGTGAAAACACACCTTACATTAGCTCATGTTGACAAAATATGCATCGTGATAGAAGAAATTCATAACATCCACCTGAGAATCTTGTAGAACCTATTACTCAGTTGTTTATTCTACTGAGTGGGACCTACTCCATAAAGATTTGTTTCCATGATATGTAGCAAGAAGAAAGAAAGAAAATATCTTTTTTTCATCCTAAAGTTTTAAAATATCTGATCATAGAAATAAACATTGGAATAAGGAGTTACTTTGTTTATAAATACGTATACAAATATGTTTTTTGAATGTATGTACATTAGTGTGCATTTACAAATATATGTATACATACATAATGTCATTGTGGTTTTTTATCTAAGAAAATCTATCTCTATAAAATAACTTCTATTTTTTTTGTCCTGAAAGAAAGGTTTTGGGGAATGTATTTTTAAAAGTGCATCTTAGGGAAAAGTAAATTGTATCCATCCTCATCATACAGTGTCAAGATCACTCAGATCTTGGGAAATGTAGACATTCTGCTCCAGCAGGAAAATGAGACATTGTTCAGAACCACCAGCGTTGGATGAATCCCAATTCCTCAGCAAAGTTTTTCTCTTATAACTACCATTTTCGTCTAATTCACAAACCCTTTTTCTGCTTTTCTCTTTTACCTTTGTGATTCTACATGGTCTATAAGTTAAGACTCTATAAGGTTGGATGTCATATATTCTACTTTGAGAATATATCCTGGGAAGACATTCCTTACGTCTCAATATTTAAAATAGAGAAATCCTAATAGCATCAGCTTCCAATAAACTACCCTAAACCAAGTAGGCTACAAATTTGTCTACCTACTAAAAAAGAACACAAATATTTAACTAGAGAATTTGGGTGAAATTGGCCATGGTTTTTAGAAACAATGGGGAAAATGAAGTGCCGAATGGTTATATGATTTACTACAGCTTACACTGAAAATGATAGAGCAGGAACCAGAAACCAAAGCCCTCTCACTCCCCCTGTTAGAACAAAATTAGTCAAAGCAGTGCGCTAGAGCATGCAGACCAGCAAATCAAGTAACTGCTTGAATAATTAAGTAATTAATGACCCTTTTTAAACTATGTCCAGTTCAGTAATTGTCATCCCCAGGGTTTACTCAAGGAATATTCAAGGTAGGGGATATAAACATTAATCAGCTATTACACTTTTTTCAGGGAGTTTATATGTTGTAGGAGAACACTGAAGGTATGTTTCTACCCGATCATAATAAACAACACAAAAGTAAATCATAATAGAAATAAGCAGATAAAGTCATGTGGAAATTTAGGGTGGGTGTGAAGGACATGCCAGTATAATTCCTTATTGAGTCTAGCTCAACACAGGTGCTTAAATATATTTAAGATTTGTACAAATGCATTTTCAACTGATGGGAAAACTTAACATCCTATGATGCTGCAGTAAACGAAACAGTAATTCTTTGAAAGAGACACCGTGTTTATTCAACATTGTATTTCTAGTATGTCAGTCTCTAGCATATAGTAGGTATCCAAGAAGTATTTATTGAATAAATGAGTAAAGGTACAAAAATTTCCAATATTGTCAGTGTTCTGTCCATCGTGAGCAACAAACATTGCAGGCCGTCTAGATTTTGACCATCCAGAACAATGTAAGAACAATCATCCTCGTAAATCCTTGTATATCATGCCCCAGCAAGAACACTTTTTATCTAACACAAGAACAGTTTATATCTTGGGATCCCTAAAACTTCATGAATATAACCCTAGTGAACACAAAGTGTCTGTTTTTATCTGGATGTGCTGGAGCCCTGAGGAATGGACTTATAAATCCATTAGCACCAAAAATGCAATGGATCTGGAATTCACAGAGATTTCTTCAATTCCATTTTTCCACAAAACAGGAAATATACAGACAGAGGTTGGATTTTAATAGTACATTCACAACTCCCCAAAGAAGCAGTTTGAGTTACACAGAGAGGTTTGCTAATACAAACATCAGGATCAGATTGAATATCAGAAAGGATCAACAAAAAAATTATTGCAGAGAGTTGTGAATTTGTCAGTATTACCAAAGTTGGGTTTATTGTCTCCAGTGACACCAATACATGGAATAAGATCCTGGAGCAATGTGCCAGAGATTTTCCCAGACCTCTCCTTCCAGCGTAATCACGGAGACATTTCATCTATCAGATACCTGAATCGGGAATTTGGAAACTCTAGCTCCAAAATGTAACAGCCAAGACTATTGCATTACATATTCACCCGGCACAAACAGTACTGGTGAACTTCTGATACTCTGGGCAATGGATACAACGCTGGATGTGCTCAGTTATCTATGTCAAGAAATTTGGGAGACAACTACCTGGCCAACTGACTGGAAGAGATCCATAATTGTGCCCATTCCAAAGAAAGGTGATCCAACAGAATGTGGAAATTATTGAACAATATCAATAATATAACACACAAGTAAAATTTTGCTGAAGATCATTCAAAAACAGCTGCAGTAGTATATCAACAGGGAACTAGCAGAAATTCAACCCAGATTCAGAAGACATGGAACGAGGGATATCATTGCTGAGTTGGGTGGATCTTGGCTGAAAGCAGAGAAGACCAGAAAGATATTTAACTACATTTTATTGCCTATGCAAAGACATTCGACTCTGTGGATGGAACAAATTATGTAAAACATTGTGAATGGAAATTCCAGAACATTTAATTGTGGTCATGTGAAACATGTACATAAACGAAAAGGAGTCGTTCAAGCAAAACAAGAAGACTGCATGGTTTAAAATTAGAAAAGGTGTATGTTAGTGTCGTATTTTTCACCATACTTGTTCAGTCTGCATGCTGAGTAAATAATCAGAGAAGCTGGAATATATGAAGAAGAACACAGCACCAAGATTGAAGGAAGACTCGTTAACAATCTGAGATATACAGATGACACACACCTTGCTTGCTGAAAGTGAAGAGAGCTTGAAGCATTTACTGATGAAGATCAAAGAGTACAACCTTTGGCGTGGATTACACCTTAACATAAAGAAAACAAAAATTCTCACAACTGGAAAAATAAGCAACATCATGATAAACAGAGAAAAGATTGAAGTTGTCAAGGATTTCATTTTACTTGGATCCACAATCAAGGCCCATGGAAGCAACAGTGAAGAAATCAAATGACATACTACATTGAGCAAATCTGTTGCAAAAGACCTCTTTGAAGTGTTAAAAAGCAAAGATGTCACTTTGAGGACTAAGGTGTACCTGACCCAAGTCATGGTATTTTCAATCACCTCTTATGCATGTGAAAGCTGGACAATGAATAAGGAAGATAAAAGAATTGATGCTTTTGAATTATGGTGTTGGCAAAGAATATTTGAATATACCATGGATTACCAGAAGGATGAATAAATCTGTCTTGGAAGAAGTACAGTCAGAATTCTCCTTAGAAAAAAGGGTGGTGAGACTTTGTCTCACATAATTTGGACATGTTATCAGAAGGGACTAATCCCTGGAGAAGGACATGCTTGGTAAAGTAGAGGGTCAGCAAAAAAAAGGAAAACCCTCAATGAGATGGATTGACACAGTGGCTGCAAAAATAGGCTCAAACTTAGCAATGATGGTGAGGATGTGCATGACGGGTCAGTGTTTCATTCTGTTGTACATAAGGTCACTGTAAGTCGGAACTGACTCGACAGCACCTAACAACAACAACTAATGATTCAGATGGTCCCCAGGTGGTACAAACGCTTTGAACTCAACTGCTAACCTAAAGTCTGGTGGTTTGAACCAACCAGTGGTGCTGTAGAGGAAAGACCTGCCAATCTGCTTCCATAAGAATTACAGCCAAGAAGAAAATCCTATGGAAAAAATTCTACTTGTAACACATGGGGGTCTCCATGAGTTGGAATCGATGACAACCAGTCTGCCTTGTTTTAGTTTTCTAATGACTCAGAATCTGTAAATCTCAAGAGACTGGTTTTGGCTGGGCTTTGATGCTTGGAATATTAGTGAGTAATGCTATACCTGAGCAACTATGGGCCTGAGAGAAATCAAGCTCAGTGGTGTGAAATGTGAAGGATCAAGAAAGCAGCCATGCTCAGCTGGGTGAAGTGAAGCAAAAGCACAAATAGGACTGTATCTGGATAAGAGCCCAGAGGAAATGAAGAGTGACCTCCACAGTTCCAGACTGCTTCCCAGCAGGTCCCCCTCCCAGCACTGTAAGCTTTGCTACACCTAGGGAGGTAAGCTCAAATTAAATCATTCACAGAAATAAGATATCAAAGGTCTTAGCACCTAATTACCTTGTCCCATCAGGAAAAAAAAAAAGTAAAGAAATTAGTTCAAGTACTGATAACATATATCCCTAGTTACCATCACCCATCTGACAGTTTGTCATACTGTGATGGCTTACGTGTTGCTGTCATGCTAGAAGCTATGCCACCAGTATTTCAAATACCAGCAAGGTTATCCATGGTAGACAGCTATCAGCAAAGCTTCCAGACTAAGACAGACTAAGAAGAAAGGCCTGATGATCTACTTCCAAAAATAAGTCAATTGAAACCTTATGGATCACAACAGAACATTGTCTCTGATATACTGCTGGAAGATGAACCCCTCAGGTTGGCAGGCACTCCAAATATGGCTGAGGAAGAGCTACATCCAAACAAATCAGTCTTAGGAGAAGTACAACCAGAATGTTCCTTAGCATAAGGATAGTGAGCTTCAACTCACTTACTTTGGACATAGCATCAGGAAAGACTAATCACTAGAAAAGGACATCATGCTTGGTAAAGTAGAAGGTTGGCCAAGGTGAAGTAGGCCCTTGGTGAGATGGTTTGACACAGTGGCAAAAACAATGGACCCACACATAGCAACAATCATGAGGCTTACATAGGACTGGGCAACATTTCATTCTGTTATACATAATGTCGCCATGAGTCAGAGTGGACTTGATGGCAACTAACAATAACAACAACAACATCCCTAGTTAAAAAATCAAGCTCTATCCACACTTAGGAGCCCTGGTGGCACAGTGGTTAAGAGTTCAGCTGCTAACCAAAAGATCGGCAGTTCGAATCCCCTAGGTGCTCCTTGGAAACTCTATGGGGCAGTTTTACTTTGTCCTATAGGGCCACTATGAGTCTAACTGATTTGACCACAATGGGATCCATACCTGAGGGTGAGTCCACTGAACAGATTGAAATAATTTATTCATTAATGGATTCACAATATTATTATTTTTCTTTTTTTAAATGTATTTTGTTGTTGTTGCTGAGAATATACAGAGAAAAACACACCAATTTAACAGTTTCTACATGTACAACTCAGTGAAATTGATTACATTCTTTGAGTTGTGCAACCATTCTCACCCTCCTTTTCTAAGTTGTCCCTTACACATTAACATAAACTCACTGTCCCCTAAGGTTCCTATTTAATCTTTTGAGTTGCTGTTGTCACTTTGATCCCATATAGATAGTTTTTAAAAGAGTGTAGTGCTCAAGGCAGAAATTCTTTACTAGTTTAGCTAAACTATTGTTCAGTTGTAAGAAGACTTAAGGGGATATTTTTGGTTTAAGTTTTAAAGATTATCTCAGGGCAATAGTTTCAGGGTTTCGTCCAGCCCCTGTGGCTCCAGAAAGTCTAGAATCCATAAGAATTGGAAATTCTGTTCTGCATTTTCCCCCTTTTGATCAGGATTTTTCTATAGAATCTTTGATCAAAATGTTCGGTAATGGTAGCTAGGCACCATCCAGTTCTTCTGGTTTCATGGAAAAGGAGGCAGTTGTTGGTGGAGGTAGTTAGCCATATATTCCATATCCTCCTCTTATTCGACTCTCCTTTCTCTGTTGTTCCAGAAGAATAGAGACCAATTATCATGACTTGGATGGCTGCCTGCAAGCTTTTAAGACCCCAAACAGTGCGCAACAAACTAGGAGGTAGAACAGAAGCACTGAACATATTATTAAGACAATTAACTGGGATGTCCTGTGAAACCATGACTCGTGAGGTTTTTGGTTGTACATAAGCAGTCTCAGCAGCTACTTTTTTTTTTTTTTGTCATTGTTGTAAATATATTGATCACTCAACTTTTGCCAATTCAACTATTTACAGATGTAGAATTCACTGATATCAACAAACTTCACCAGCACACAATTAACTGGATGTCCTGTGAAACCATGACTCGTGGGGTTTTTGGTTGTACATAAGCAGACATAATATGATGTCAAATCAATAAAAGCAAAAATAATCAAAGTAAATGAAAAATAATGACTTCTCCAAGTTCCATAAACACTGAAATAAATGTGTTCTGTATATTGCAGATTCACTTGGCAAAGAGAAATTTTTTCTCATCTCCCAACTCAAATATTAAGGACTTGGAGAAGTACATTTTTTAACTCAAAAAAAAGAGAGAGAGAGATACAGAAAATATTAGGACCTGACATTCAAGGAGGCAATAAGTCAGGATTTTAGTGCATTGCTGGCCTAATGAAAACATCACAGGTGATATAAAAAATATCTTGTGTATAGCCTGAGAGAACAATAAAGCAAAATTGTAATCAATTGCTGAAGCTTAACCAATATAATCATATTACAAAGTTTCTAGAGAGTGTTTTCTTTAATGAAAGTTGTGGGGTCACTAAACTCTGCTGGTTTCTCTGAATTACATCATAGAACCTCTGAGAGATGATGTTTGTCACTTCGATCATCCTACATGCAATCTCAGTAATTTAAACACTTGTGGATAAATTGACCGTTAAAGATGCCAAAAAAATAGTTCTATTTTCACCACCCTTTCCTCACGTCTTTTAAACTAATGCCAGTTTGGTGGTTCAATGTGTTAGAAAGGGGGTCATGTCACAGTCCTAACTGTTTAATTAGGCTACTCCATTAAGATGAAAAAAAGAAACATGTGATGATCCTTTTCTCTAGTTTATAAAGTTAGTCCCTAATCCCAAGTAAGATCAGGGATCCAATTTTAATACTCCTAGTTCTTTTGGAGCCCTGGTGGCACAGTGGTTAATAGTTCAACTGCTAACCACAAGGTCAGCAGTTCGAATCCACCAGTGCTCCTTGGAAACCTTATGGGGCAGTTCTACTCTGTCCTATAGGGTTGCTATGAGTCGGAAACAACTTGATGACAATGGGTGGTTTTTTTTGTTTGTTTTTTTGTTTTTTGTTTTTTTGGTTTTAGTTCTATTAGTTAAAATTTGATTTTGATTTAGAAAAAGTCCCTTCTAGAAAATATACCAGTCGTTTTCATCTGTAATCTTTATGTGGTATGATGCTACCAAAAGCAGCATTTTGGAAAAAAGGTAAAGAAAGAAGATTGCAAAATCTAAGTTTCCTTGCTCCAACTATTATAATTCTGAAATAACTCCTTTCCATTCAACTTCCTTAAGTTCATAGCTCCAATGTTAATCTCTTTATGAAGTCTACGTTCTTATCAAATTTGTTACACAAAGCAAATACAGGTAGCTACTGCATAAGAAACAAAGCTCAAGATGTGAAATATTCTAGATATAACAGGAAGTTAGTTTTTGTTCACTTTTTCTTCCCAATCCATAGCCTGATATTCATCAAATCCAAACATAAGTTGAAGAAATGTATAGCCAGGGAAAACTGTATGAAAGAGACCAGACTGCTAGTGATGTTTAATTTGTTTCTAAAGATTCTGTGTGGCAAAGATAAGCCAGAAGTTCCACCAGCTACAAGCTGTGTGACATTAGGGAAGCCACATAATCTTCCAGATTAAAGGTGTTTATTGTAGCATTATTTATTTTAGATAAATACTAGAAAATTAAAATAATACTAATAATGCTCAAGATGGTTTGAAGATTAAATTAGATAATATATGTGAAGTGTCTGGGATAGAAGAAGCACTCAGTATATGATGGTAAATGAGTCTGAATTGACTAGAGGGCAATAGGTGAAAATGTAAACCAATAAACGAGTATATCTAGCCCACCACTTTTTATGGGACATTAATAATGATAATAATATAACCAAGTTAAAACCATTCTCAGAGTTAAACCCACCACCTTAAACATCTTTATAAAAAAAAATGAAAAGACTAAAAGTATACCATGCATTCAATTAAATAATTTATTAAAAGAAGAAAATAGATCTGAGGAAACAGTAATAAAGGGAAAATAGAAGTAGAAACAATGAACAGAAAAACAAAAAGATTACACAGAATCAACGGGTAGATATTAAGGGGGGAATATATACAAATAAAATTATGAAAAAGTTTGGAGTAGCTATAGCCATTGCCTTTTAGTCAATTCCAACTCATAGAGCTCCTATAGGACAGAGTAGAACTGCCCCCATAGAGTTTCGAAGGCTGTAATCTTTATGGAAGTAGACTGCGACATCTTTTTTCCACACAGCGACTGGTGAGTTTCAACCACCAACCTTTCAGTTAGCAGCCCAGAGGTTAACCTCTGCATCTCCACTAAGAACTAAGGACAAAGCAGATATATTTTAGTAATACAATAATTATTCATTAGTAAATCAGTCAGTGTAATTTGTTGCATTAATACATGTTAAAGGACAAAAATCTGTGTCATCTAAATCCAAAGACCAAAAACTGGCTGCCATACAGTTGATTCTGACTCATAATGACTTTATAGGACAGAGTAGAACTGCCCCACAGGGTTTCCAAGACTGTAAATCTTTATGGAAGCAGACTTCCACATCTTTCTCCTGAGGAGCAGCAGGTGGGTTTGAACTGCCAACTTTTAGGTTAGCAGCTGAGCACTTAACCACTGCGTCACCAGGGTTCTTGTCATCTAAAGAGAGGCCAATTTTTTTTCTATAACATTCCCCGCTCATAGCTATTAGTAAAAAAAAAGAATACTTAGAAAAACAGCAATAAATAAATAAAGGGAGGCTTAGTTTGATATAAACCATATCCACAGTAAACCTACAGCAAGCATGCTATTTACAGATGACATATTTGAAGGATTTGTCATTACAGTCATAAACAAAGCAAAAACAAGAACTACTTCTTTCACACCTTGTAAAACATTGTACTTATGCCAAACATTGCCATAAGATAAAGATGCATGATGTAAAAATTGTAATGAATAACAAAAACAAAACCCATTGCCAATGAGTCAATTCTGACTCATAGAGACCCTAAACAGAGTAGAACTGCCCCATAGGGTTTCCAAGTCTGTAAACCTTTACAGAAGCGGATTGTCACTACTCTCTCCCACAGAGCAGCTGGTAGGCTCAAACCACGGACTTTTCAGTTTGCAGCAAAGCAATTAACCACTGCACCACCAGGACTCCTCAAGGTAATGAATAGAAGGAACAAAAAGAAAATTATTAGAGGACTTCCGGGCAACATGGCGCTATAGTCAGAAGCACCACACCATCCCTCCACAGCAAAGATCAGAAAAGCTAAGTCAAACAGAGTCACACATCAATCCTGAAACCCTAACCATCAAATGAAGAGATAGAGAACTCAGCCAAGCACTGAATGGAATAAGAAACTGACGAGAACACAGAGCATGGAGAGATACATGCAGAGGTCCTTTATCAGCTACCGCAGCGCAGATCTGCCATCTTGGACTCCTATCGGAGATCAGCGAACAGAAGGCATGAGAGCGCAGCTTCATGGAGCTTCCAGCAGGAGAGAGACAACCGGTAACCAGCGATATAGGCTTTCCCACCTCCTACCCTTCTTTACCCCCACTTAGCCTCCTCTGCTTCCTGCAGCCACAGTCTCTTGGCCGGGAAGCACCAGCTTCACTCCAATGTCACTTGGATTCCACCCGTCCTCACTGGCCAGCTCCCTGAGTGTCTTTTGTTGGCTGCTGATGTTGCTTTTTTCCACTTCTTAAATTTCTTCCTTACCTCTCACCACCTCCCCCTCCTTTCTCTCAAATACCTGGTTCTCTGTGCCATCTTTGCTTCTTCCTGAAAGTCTGCGAAACACTGCTCAATTGTGAAACTACTTCCTGGCCTGTGCCGCCATGCCGGTGGGACCCCCCCAGGGCTTTTTTGTTTGTTTCTTTCCTCTGATTTGTTCTGTTTTGATTTGTTTATTTGTTTTCTTTTTCTTTTCTCAGCTTGGGAGCCCCTTCTAGCCAGGCAATACCACGCAGCTTGGAAGCTACTCCCTTACTCTGTGCGGACACATAGAGACATCCCTGGGGCCATTTATTTTTTCTTGTTTGTTTTTGGGTTTTTTTGTTTATTTGTTTGTTTATTTGTTTTGTTTTCTTTTTCTCTTATTCCCTTTTTGTCTTTCTTCATTTCCAGTTTCTCGATTTATTCATTTTTTTCTTTTACCTTTTTTTTTCATTTTTGTTTTCTCCATTTCTCAGCCTCTCATCTATCCACTCCAATAGCAAGCTCCCTCAGCACTCTTTTTTGTTTGTGTGTATGTTTTTGGCTCCTGTTCCTCTCTACTCTTTCTCATCTTTCCTATACCCATCATAGCTCTATACATCACAATCTACCCCCTCCTTCCTGCCTACCTGCACCATGCACTGAACATCACACGCCCAAGCAGCACAGGAATGGCCTACTGGAACCTGTCCTGCACTGATTCTCAGTCCACACTGTCAGCCCTGGTACGTGCCACAAACAACCCATCCCAGCAACTCCCCTTCAGCTGGACTTGCCCTGCTGTACCATACCAGAGTGACTGACCCTGCCCATTGGAGAAGGAGATGAAAAGTATTGTGCCCACAGATGAGCAAACAACAAAGAATGCACAGACTGCCTGCTCAGACATAACCAAATAAAACAAAAAAGCAGGATGAAACAAATCTACAATTAATAAGTGAAGAAAATAACCACTGAATGTCCCAAAGGCAGCGGACAATATCAAAACATTTACAAAAACAGGACAGGATTGTTCCAGTAGGCATCCAAAATAAAACACCAGATGTCTTTCCAGTAGAACAAAAAGCACCACTAGAGCTAACTGACAAGGAATTCAAATCTCTAATATTCAGAATTATCCAAGAGTTGAAGCAACAATCAGACAAAAATGAGGAAAAAATAGACAAATTCATGGAAAATACAGACACAAAAATGGAAGAATTCAAGAAAATAATACAGGAACAAAATGCTAAAATAAATTCACAACTAGAAATCATACAAAAACAATTAGAAATACAAAAGATAAACAATAAGATTTCAGAAATGGACAGTGTCATAGCAGGGCTGAGGAGCAGGTTTGAAATGATGGATGATAGGATCAGCGAAATTAAAGACAAACACTTGGACACAACTCTTTTTGAGGAAAAATCAGAAAAAAGAATGAAGAAAAATGAAGAAACCCTGAGAATTATGTGGGATACAATCAAACGCAAAAATCTGGGAGTGATCAGAATTCCAGAACAGGGGGACAAAACAGAAAACATGGAGAGGATCATTGAAGAACTGCTGACAGAAAACTTCCCCAATATCATAAAAGATGAAAAGGTGACCATCCAAGAAGCTCAACGAACCCCATATATGATAGACCCCAAAAGAAAATCATAAAGGCATATCGCAATCACACTCGCTAAAACCAAAGACGAAGAATCCTGAGAGCAGCTCAAGAAAAACAAAAAGTCACATACAGAGGAGAAACAATAAGACTAAGCTCGGATTATTCGGCAGAAACCACGCAGGCAAGAAGGCAATGGGATGACATATATAAAACCTTGAAAGAAAAAAATTGCCAGCC
>NW_004444018.1:791617-793317 GCF_000243295.1 Trichechus manatus latirostris
AATCTAGGAAATGAACTCTTAAGGACTATGCAAAACCAAAAGAATTACAACAGGGAACCAGAGAGGTTAATTTGTAAATGACAACATCATCAGAACAATAAAAGAGGTAATAAACAGTGTAGGTATAGAACCTTCTAATGGAGAGGAAGGCAAAGCTATACCAAGTAATAACAGATGGTTCAAATCTAGGAAGATAAGGGTAAATTTCAAGGTAACCACAAAGAAAGTTAACAAACCTACTCATCAAAATAAAGAAGAAAAACATAAATTCTCAGTAAAAGCAAAACCTATGAAAACAAAAGAAATGAAAAAAAAATCCACAAACAAAAGGATCTAAGCACAGCAGAGTAAGAGGAACAAAGAAAACATCAGCACCACAAAAAAAAATCAGTACAAAATGCAATCCCACTCCTAGGAATATATCCTAGAGAAATAAGAGCCGTCACACAAATAGACATATGTACCCATATTCATTGCAGCACAGTTTACAATAGTAAAAAGATGGAAACAACCTAGATTTCCATCAACAAATGAATGGATAATCAAACTATAGTACATACACACAATGGAGTATTATGCAAAGATAAAGAACAATGATGAATCTGTGAAGCATTTCATAACATGGATGAAAAAGGAGGATATTATGCTGAGTGAAATAAGTCAGTCACAAAAGGATAAATATGGTATGAGACCTCTACTCTAAAAACTCATGTAAAAGTTTACACACAAAAAGAAACAATCTTTGTTGGTTACCAGGGATGGGAGGGGTGGGGGGGGAACTAAATAGATAATAGCCTGTGAGCAGCCATCTAAGATACTCCACTGGTCTCTCCCCTTCGGGAGCAAGGGAGAATGAAGAGAACAAGATACAAGGAAAAGATTAGTCCAAAGGACTAATGGACCACAGCTACTACAGCCTCCGCCAGACTGAGTCCAGTACAGCTAGATGGTGCCCAGCTTCCACCAGTGACTGCTCTGACCGGGATCACAATAGAGTTTCCTGGACAGAGCTAGAAAATGATGTAGAATGAAATTCTAACTTATGAAAAAAAAGACCAGATTTACTGGCCTGACAGACTGGAGAAACCCTGAGAGTATGGCCCCCCAGACACCCTTTTAACTCAGTGATGAAGTCACTCATGAAGTTCTCCATTCAGCCAGGGATTGGACAGCATCATAAAATGGGACTAATGAGGTACAGCAGTCCAGGGACAAGGACTAGAAGGCAGGAGTGGACAGGAAAGCTGGTGATAGGGAACCCAAGGTTGAGAAGGGACAGTGGTGACATGCATGGGGTTGTTAACCACTGTCATAGGGCAATACGTGTACTGTTTAATGAGAAACTATTTGTTCTGCAAACCTTCATCTAAGGTACAAAAAAAGAATTATCTATGTGAGACCAAAGTGACAACAGCAACTCAAAAGTTTTGATGGGAAGCCTAGGGGGCAGTGGTTGAAGATAATGGTGATGGAATAATTTGGGAAAGGATAGTGAGAATAGCAGCACAACTGGAAGAATGTAATCAATGTCACTGAATTGTACGTATAGAAACTTTTGAAATGGTGTAACTTTGGCTATGTATTCTTTCACCAAATAAAAGGTCCTCCAAGGTCAAGAAGGGAGTATGTTGACATGTTGTGGGGTTGTTAACCAATGTCATAAAACAATATGTGTACTGACTGTTTAATGAGAAACTATT
>NW_004444018.1:793417-800611 GCF_000243295.1 Trichechus manatus latirostris
TGTTAACCAATGTCATAAAACAATATGTGTACTGACTGTTTAATGAGAAACTATTTGTTCTGTTAACCTTCATCTAAAGTATAATAAAAATATAAATAAAAACAAAATTATTAACAAATGATATGGCTGGCTTAATAGAAAACTCAAGGAAACCCACAGATAAACCGTAAGAATCAAAATAAGAAATTTAGCAAGGTGGTTGTATCCAATATTATCATTGAAATATCGATAACATTTATTTTCACCAATAAAAACCAACTATGTAATGTAATGAGAAAAAAGAAAAAAAATTTTGTATAGTAACAAGAAGTATATAATACCTAGTAAACAATCTAATAAGAATTTACAAAATATTTTTAGAGAAAATTTTATTTAAAGACCTAACAGAAGACTTAAATAATGAAAATCTTATGGAAAGACCCAACATTTTATAGATATTGTTTAAACTCAAATTAATCTATAAAGGCAAAGTAGTTCTAATCAACTTATGTGATTAGAATATAACAATATGGCTCTAAAAATTCACATGGAAGAGTGCCAAAGGTTAAATGTATTCATTAGGATGTCTTTGGCTGCAAGTAACAGAAAACCCATCTAAAAATATCTCAAACTATAAAGAGGCTCAAAAATGTAAAACTCAGTTTCTTTCCGTATTACAGTTTTGTTACTCTCAGTGTGCTGTCTTGTCCAGGTAATCTGGCTACTGTTATGTTCAAAAGATGGTTGTCATGTTTCCAGAAGTCACATGAGAATGAAGCAGCCAGACTCTGTAAAGAGATAAAGAATATTCAAGGGTTTCTTTACAAAAGTGAGGAGAAAGTATCCAGGAAAGTTTTCAATCTCATTGGGAAGATTTCCATCAAATGTTCAATTCCAAACGAATCATTGGCAAGGGGAAATTCAATTGTCACAATTATTTAGAATAATCATAAGTTTATGCCCCCTCTAGAACTTGAGAGGGACTCAGCTCCCCAGAGGTACATCGCTGCCCAATATCTGAAAAAGAACTAGAGTTCTATTAGCCAAAAAGAATGGCTGAGGGAGATGACCATTGGGTAAGCAAATAGTGTCTAAACCAAAAAAATCAAATGCGTCGCTGTCGAGTCAATTCCAACACATAGCGACCCTGGAGGACAGAGTAGAACTGCCTCATAGGGTTTCAAAGATGCAACTGCTGAATTTGAACTGCTGACCTTTTGGTTAGCAGCCAAGCTTTAAACCACTGCACCAACAGGGCTCCAAATAGTGTCTAGCAAACTGGATATTCAGAATGCATACAAACTTCACCAAAAAAATAGAAAGGAGCAAAAATTATAAGCAGGCAATTCACAAAAGAAGAAATAGAAATGTCAAATAAACAAATGAAAATATGTTCAATATTACTAAGTGATCATGGAAATTCTTATTACAACTAAGTGACATACCATTTCACATCTGTTAGATTAAGGTCAGCACACTTTTTCTCAAAGGGCTAGATATTAAATTACAGACCAATATCTCTCATGAATATAGATGCAAAAATTCTTAACAAAATTCTAGCCAATAGAATTCAGCATCATAAAAAACTAATAGTAATAATATACCCTGACCAAGTGGGATCCATACCAAGTCTGCAAGGATGGTTCATCATTAGAAAATCAATCGACATAATCAACCACGTAAATAGAAAAGAATCACATGATCATCTCAATTGACACAGAAAAGGCATTTGATAAAGTCCAACACCCATTCCTGATTAAAAAAAAAAAAAAAAAACTCTCAATAAAATAGGAATAGAAGGGAACTTCCTCAACCTAATAAAGAGTATTTATACAGAGTCACTATGAGTTGGAATCAACTCGACAGCTACGGGTACACAAAACCAACAGTCAACATCATTCTCAACATAGAGAAGCTGAAAGAATCCCACTGAGAACAAACAAGACAAAGATGCCCTTTATTAGCACTCCTATTTAACATCTAAAGACTTCACCAAAAGAGTAAAAAGAGAACCTACAGACTGGGAAAAAAATTTTGGCTGTGATATATCCTACAAGGGTCCAATTTCTAAAATCTATAGAATACTTCGACATCTCAACTACAAAAAGATATAATCCAATTAAAAAATGGGCAAAGGATATGAACAGACACTTCACCAAAGAAGACATTCGGGCAGCTAACAGACACGTAAGGAAATGCCCATGATCATTAGCCGTTAGAGAAATGCAAATCAAAACTACAATGAGATACCATCTTATCCTGGCATTACTGGCACTAACCAAAAAAATAGAAAATAATAAATGTTGGAGAGGTTGCGGTGAGATTGGAACTCTTATGCACTGCTAGTGGAAATGTAAAATGGTACAGTCATTATGGAAAAGGATACGGCAGCTCCTTAAAAAGTTAGACATAGAAACACCATATGATTCAGCAATCCAACTCCTAGGAATGTATCCTAGAGAAATAAGGGCCGCCACATGAATAGAAATATGCACACTTATGTTTATTGCAGCATTATTCACAATAGCAAAAAGATGGAAACAACCTAAGTGCCCATCAACAGATGGATGGATAAACAAATTATGGTACATACACACAATAGAATACTATGCATTGATACGGAACAATAATGAATCCGTGAAACACCTCACAACTTGGATGAATCTGGAGGGCATTATGCTGAGTGAAGTAAGTCAGTTGCAAAAGGACAAATATTGTATGAGATCACTATTATAAAAACCCAAGAAAAGGTTTACACACATAAAAAAAAAATTTTTTTTTGATGGTTACAATGGAGGGGAGGGGTGGGGAACGGAAATCACTAACTAGATAGAAGATAAGTGTTAACTTTGGTGAAGGGAAAGACAACACATAATATAGGGGAAGTCAGCACAATTTGACCAAGGCAAGGTCATAGAAGTTTCCTAGACACAACCAAACACCCTGAGGGACCGAGTTACTGCGGCTGAGGCCTGGGGACCACAGTCCTCAGGCAACATCCAGGTCAACTGACATAACATAGTTTGTAAAGAAAATGTTCCACATCCTGCTTTGATGAGTAGCATCTGGGGTCTTAACAGCTTGTGAATGGCCATCTAAGATACATCTATTGGTTGTATCCCATCTGGTGCAAAGGAGAATGAAGAAAACCAAAGATAAGAGGAAAATGTTAATCCAAGGGACTAATGGACCACATGAACCACAACCTCTACCAGTCTGAGCCCAGAAGACAAGACGGTGCCCGGCTACCACCGCCAACCATTCTGACTGGGATCATAATAGAGGATCCTAGACAGAGCAGGGGAAAAATGTAGAACAAAATTCAAATTCACAAAAAAAGACCAGACTTATTTGTCTGACAGAGACTGGAATAACCCTCGAGACTATGGCCCCCAGACACCCTGCTAACTCAGAACTGAAGCCACTTCTGAAGTTCATCTTTCAGCCAAAGATTAGACAGGCCTATAAAATAAGCAGTAACACATGTGAGGAACGTGCTTCTTAGTTCAATAAAGCATAAGAGACAATGGGCAGCACTTGCCATAAAGGAAAGACAAGAAGGCAGAAGGGACAGGATGACTGGACGAATGGACACGGGGAACCTGGGGTGTAAAGGGAAAAGGGAGAGTGCTGACGTATTGTGGGAATTGCAACCAATGTCACAAAACTATTTGTGTATAAATTTTTAAATGAGAAAAAAAGAACATAATTTAAGAGAATAATATATAAATAAGTATCAGTTGTTGTGAGTTGATTATGACTCATGGGGACTCCATGTTTGTCAAAGTAGAAGTGTGCTCCATAGGATTTTCAATGGATGATTTTTCAGAAGTAGATTTCCAGGCCTTTCTTCCTAGGTGCCTCGGGGTAGACTCAAATCTCCAACATTTTGGTTAGCAGCTGAGCATATTAACCACTCATACCACACAGAAACTCCAAATATATAACTAGTTTTATGTAAAGCTTTATTACCATTTAAAATAAAATTTCATGACATGTACATGCAGATTTATAAAGTTTTCAAAATCTTAGTTACCTATAAACTCAAGAAAATTATTGTGCTTATCTCACTAAATTATAGACTATTCTACCCATTATTTTAATAAGCACTACTGGAGTAGTATCATGGATTGAGTTAAGTCCCCCCAAAAATTGTGTGTATCAATTTGGCTGGGCCATGATTCCCAGTATTGTGTGGTTGTCTTCCATTTTGTGATTGTAATTTTTGTTAAAGAGGATTAGGGTGGGATTGTAATACCCTTACTAAGGTCACATCCCTGATCCAATGTAAAGGGAGTTTCCCTGGGGTGTGGCCTGCACCACATTTTATCTTACAAGAAATAAAAGGAAGCAAGCAGAGAGTAGGGAACCTCATACCACCAAGAAGGCAGTGTCGGGAGCAGAGTGTGTCCTTTGGACCTGAGGTTCCTGCGCAGAGAAGGTCCCAGACCAAGGGAAGATTGATGACACAGACCTTCCTCCAGAGCGGACAAAGAAAGCCTTCTCCTGGAGCTGATGCCCTGAGTTTGGACTTGTAGCCTACTGGACTGTGAGAGAATAAACTTCTCTTTGCTAAAGCCATGCACTTGTGGTACTTCTGTTAGAGCAGCACTAGATGACTAAGACAAGTAGAAAGTTTAATTTTAAACATAATGCATTAAAGAGTCTCAATATTAAAGTCAAGTTCAAAAGAAAATGATAAGAAAGAAGGGTCTCTAAACCTGGTTGTAATAAAAGTTTGAAGAAAGTGACACAGTATAAAGTGACAGAGTTTACTATGGAGACTGTGGGGAAGAGATGACTCAAAGAAGACATTACACTGTCTACAAATACTGAAGACTCATGACGACTGTTGCTGTATGACCAGGAGGCTGAACTAGTTTCTCAGTGTCTCAGACTCTTATTACTAGCAAGGTGCATCAAGCAAATATGCTATTGGCAGTTTAGATTAAGAAAAGTATTGTTATTGCTGTTAGTTGTCATCAAGTCAACTCCGACTCATGGCAACCTCATGTGTGCAGAGTGGAACTGTACTCCATAGGGTTTTCAATGGCTGTGATCTTTCTAAAGCCTATTGTTAGGCCTACCGTCCAAAGTGCTTCTGGGTGGATTTGAACTACCATCTTTTTGGCTAATATTCGAGCACTTAACCTTTTGCATCCCTCAGGGACCACAAGAAAAGTACACTATAAAATTAAAATATTGTGGCTCATAACATAAATGTAATATTTTATTAATTTAGAGGCAGTTTTTTCCCCCACATTTTAACAACCTGGAAATCAGGAGGTGTCTTAAAATCACTGATGCCAGACGGCAGTCATAAAGGAGCATTCATGGACTGCCCATGCACAATCTTGGACATAGCTGTTCATGTTTTGTCAGTTCAACTGAGTTATGCACATTTTTGGTACTTCAAATGTTGATGTAATTGCCATTTAACATCTCTTCAAAACTATTGCTCTTCAAAACTATTCGATTTAGCAATGAAATGAAGCTATTGAGTATAAGGGAATCCTAGGAACAGAATAGCAATGTATATGTTTGTGATTAGGGGAGCAAATATCATCAGGGGAGAAATGGCCATAATTCTGTGTTTTTGTGCAGTACGGCAATCAAATGCTTTACCAGACCTTGGAAAAAATAGAGCATTATTTTATATTTTATTAGTGGTTTATACACAAAAAGATTGCTTATTTTCTGCTAAGCAACACAACTGAAAACAGGAAGTAGTACCACATTTCTTGGAATAGATTAAAGAAATTTAAAAACAAAAAGAGGCTAGTGTGGCCCATTCATGCATTGAACAGCACTATTAGGGCATTCTACCATAGTTTAGGAGTCCTGGGTAGTGTAAAGGGTTAATATGCTCAGCTGCTTCACTGAAAGATTGGCAGTTTGAGTCTACTCAGAGGCATCTCAGAAGTAAGGCCTGATGATCTACTTCTAAAAAATCAATGATTGAAAATCCTGTGGAGAAGGGGAGAGGTGGGGAGGGAAAAACTCTTAACTAGACAGTAGATAAGTGGTAACTTCAGTGAAAGGTAAAATTGCACAATACTGGAGAAGTCAGCACAATTTGACTAAGGCAAAGTCATAGAAGCTTCACAGATACATACAAACTCCCTGCGGGACCCAGTTACTGGGCTGAGGGCTGGGGATTATGGTCTTGGAGGACATCTAGCTTAACCGGCATAACACAGTTTATACAGAAAATGCTCTACATCCAACTGTGGTGAGCAGCATCTGTGGTCTTAAAAGCCTGTGGGCAGCCATCTAAGATGCATATATTGGTCCCATCCTGGCTGGAGCAAAGAAGAATGAAGAAAACCAAAGGCACAAGGGAAAAATTAGCCCAAAGGACTAATGGACTGCAACTACTACAGCCTCCACCAGACTGAGCCCAGAACAACTAGATGGTGCGCGGCTACCACCCCTGACTGCTCTGACAGGGATCAGAATAGAGGGTCCCAGACAGAGCTGGAGAAAAATGTAGAACAAAATTCAAATTCACAAAAAAAGGCTAAATTTGCTGTCTGACAGAGACTAGAGAAACCCCGTGAGCGTTGCCCTCGGATACCCTTTTAACTCAGTACTTAAATCACTCCCAAGGTTCACGTTTCAGTCAAAGATTAGACAGAACTATAAGAGAAACAATAACAAACATGAGGAATGTGCTTCATTGTTCAATCATGTGCGTAAGACTAATCGGGAACACCAGCCCAAAAGCAAAGAGAGAAAGTGGGAAGGGACAGGAAAACTGAACAAACGGAAGTGGGGAACCCAGGATGGAGAAGGGGAGAGTGTTGACACATCACAGGGTTGGCAATTAATGCCACAAAACAATTTGTGTATTAATTGTTTAATTAATGAGAAACTAATTTGTTCTGTAAACTTTCACCTAAGGCACAATTAAAAAAAAAAAAAAAAATGCATCCTCCCAAAAAAGAAAACCCTATGGAGCACAGTTCTACTCTGACACACACGGGGTTGTCATGAGTTGGGGTCACCATGAGTCAAGGTCACCATGAGTCAGGGTCAACTCAGTGGAAATTGGTGTCATAGTTAAATTGGCAGCATTTTTTTCGTAGCATAATATAAATTAATGGTACAGGACTCCGGCAAGATGGCGGTCTAGGCAGAAGCACCACGCCGTCCCTCCACAACAAAGATCCGAAAAACTAAGCCAAACAGAGAATCAACAATCCTGAAACCCTA
>NW_004444018.1:803547-815428 GCF_000243295.1 Trichechus manatus latirostris
TAACCAATGTCATAAAACAGCATGTGTGTTACTGTTACATGAGAAACTATCTGTTCTGTAAGCCTTCACCTGAAGTACAATAAAATATTAAAAATTAAAAAAAAAAATTAATGGTACATGTTACAGTTGATAATATCTTATAGTCAACAAAATATGACACTTTCCATTTGTACAAAACTTTATAATTTACAAATCACTTTCACAAATATCATTTTAATTGATCTCATCAGACACATGTACTAGGGGTGGGTCTTTTTTAGAATGATTGGTCAAAGGAAAAAATTAAATATCAATGGTTAATTGACTTGCCTATGTTCACATGTTCAACATCTGACAACATTGGAACTAGGGTTAAAGATTCCTGACTCATATGACTCATATTCCGGAACTTCTAATTAAAATTAAAAAAAGATTGATTCGTTTGTTTTTTCTTTTTCTTTTTTCTGAAAATATTTATGCAGTCTAAGGTCCAGAGAAGAGAACATCTACAATATATAAAAATTCAGGAGAAGAGCCTTGCCATTTGATATCCAAAAGACAAATTGAGTGAACAATTATCTTTTCACAACTATTTTCTTCTAAACCTGGTACAAGGAGAGGCTCAGAACATAAAACTCCTTCAGAGAGTTGTCACAAGTGATACAAATAGAATCAATCGTTTCTCTCTGGGAAGAATTAATAGCTTTGCCATTTTACCTCCTCTGAAGCTAATGCAATTATAAAATTGAATATTATCAACAAGAATTTGTAATCTTAGGCTCACACGTACGCATGACTACAAACACAGAATATGTAATTTTCAAATATCTGTCCGTCCTCTGAGACAAAAAAAATCTACCTTCTTTAGTATATCTTCTTGATACAAAGCACATAAATATTCTGATTCCTGGATTTAAAATAATATTAAGATAATCAATGATTGTGTTTCACAGTTTTAAATACTCATAAGCCTCACTAACCATTTTATTCATACTGCACCTCAGTCTTGACAACAACCCTGTGAAGTTACATTATGATCATCATCAGTACCACCAGCACCATCATCATTACCACTATTTGACAGAGAAAGAGGCTGAAGCTCAAAGCAATCAAATAACTTACCCAAAGACACTCCACCACCAAGTGATGAAGGCAGGACAAGCACTTCTGTCTTCTGACTCCATATCCCAGGGCAGCATGCAGCCCCTGATGACCAGCCCTGGTTAGATCTTGAGAGAAGGAAGGTGAAGAGATTGGCTTTGCTAAATCAGAAGACACTAAAGGTAGTTCTAGATGCAGTGTACCTGATCTGAGCAAATGAGTGTTCTCAGTCACATACCATGAAGGGAAAGGGGGAACTCAGAGAAAAAAAAAGTCACCCATTTTATAATTTTGTCTCGGTGGGGGGGTGCGGCGGCGGGTCCTGATTTCAGCCCAAAGCACCTGGTTATTGGTCATTTCTTAGGGCCCCAGGCTTTGCAGGAGTGGCCAATACTTTTAGGCTTAGGGAGAAAGTAACCCTTATTGTAAATAAATATTTACAGTATTTTATTGTAAATCCAGCTCAGCTGCTAACCAAAAGGTCATCAGTTCAAACCCACAAGTTGCTCCTTGGAAACCCTATGGGGCAGTTCTACTCTGGCCTATAGGGTCGCTATGAGTTGGAAACAACTCAACGGCACACAAGAACAACAACATTGTAAATCCAGTGCTGTGTGGATATAGGTTCTATCTAGTAATATGCCAAGGATTACTTAGAGATACTCCAAAATGATCCCTTTAAATATACCCTGTGATCAGTCACATTAATTGAATTAATTGAATAACTTACGCAAGCAAGTATTTTTAACCCATCCCTCACACACACAAAAAAAGAGAAAAGCTGTGGTCTTAGGCCTTGAACAATAGCAGGTATAATATTGTGTTCAGTAACAAAATGAGACTCTAACACAAATAGCCAGAAGTCATTATTCTAAGGAGAGGAAATTTCACATTCCATAGTATTCAACTCATCTGAGATTTCCCCTAAAACAGTTTTTTGCAAATGAATCTTCAGCCTCCTGTAGGCTGATAAATTTGTCTCTGGGTAGTGTTGTAAAATGCAGATACCCAGCTCCTCCTCAGACCTGCTGAATCACTCTCTCTGGGAACAGAATTACAAAAAACTACATTTTAAACAATACCTTCAGATCATTAAAATCACAGCTAAAGATTTATGTCATCAGGTAATTCAAGTGATCAGTAATTCTACAAAAAGAAATTCAGCCCATCCCTCTCTCGTGGAACTCACCAAAAAAAAAAAACGGGGGGGGGCAAAAATGGAAAGTTAAAAACCATTGAAGGAAAAAACAAAACCAAAAAAAAAACACAGACAAATTTCTGCTTGGGGAAAAAAAAAAAATCTGAACTGAGTGAGTACTATTTGATTATCAGAGCTATAGCTGTCTTACTTCAGATTACCATTAAAAAAAAAAATTAACAGCTTCATTGAGATACAATTTACCCATTTAAAGTGTAGAATTAATGGTTTTTAGTATACTCACAAAGTTGTGCAGCCATAACCAATATCTAATTTTAGAACATTTTCATCACCCCTAAAATAAACACCACACTCATTAGCAAGTGACCCTCTATTTTCACCCAATGCCTCCAGGTTCCAGATCCTGGCAACCAGGAATCTACTTTCTGTCTCTATAGATTTGCCTGTTCTGGAAATGTCACACAAAAGGAATCATACAGTATGTGGTCTTATGTAACTAGCTTTTTTCACTTAGCATTATGTTTTCCAGGTTAATCCATATTGTATCATGATTCAGTATTTTTCATTCCTTTTTATGGCCAAATAATATTTCATTGTTTGGATATACCAAACAGTATTTTACTTTATTTTCATGAATATTTATGTTCACGGACATTTGGATTATTTTCACTTTGCTATTATGAATAATGTCTGTATAAACATTCGTGTACAAGTTTTTGTATGTACATATACTTCTTTTTCTCTTTGGCATATAACTAGAAGTCAAATTACTGGTCATATGGTAACCCTGAACAGAAGACTTCAAAGAGTGACTCAAGAAGACAGCGTAAACTATTATAATGAGATGTGCAAAGGCCTGGAGTTAGAAAACCATGAGGGAAGAACACGCTTGGCATTTCTCAAGCTGAAAGAACTGAAGAAAAAATTCAAGACTTAAGTTTTAATATTGAAGGATTCTATGGCAAAATACTGAATGACGCAGGAATCATCAGAAGAAGATGGAAGGAATAACAGAGTCACTGTAACAAAAATAATTGGTCGACATTCAACCATTTCAGGAGGTAGCATATGATCAAGTACCGATGATATTGAAGGAAGAAGTCCAAGCTGCACTGAAGGCACTGGTGAAAAACCAGGCTCCAGGAATTGGCAGAATACCAACTGAGATGTTTCATCAAACGAATTCAGCATCTATGCTGAGAAATATGAGCGACAGCTACCTGTCCAGCCTACTGGAAGAGATCCATATTTGTGCCCATTCCAAAGAAAGGTGATCCCACAGAATGTGGAAATTATTGAACAATATCATCAATGTCATACACAAGTAAAATTTTGCTGAAGATAATTCAAAAGAGATTGCAGTAGTACATTGACAGGAAACTGGCAGAAATTCAAGCTGGATTCAAAAGAGGACGTGGAGCAAGGGATATCATTGCTGATGTCAGATGAAAGCAGAGAATACCAGAAAGAGGTTTACCTGTGTTTTATTGACTGTGCAAAGGTATCTGATTGTGTATATCATAACAAATTATGGATAACATTGTGAAGAATGGGAATTCCAGAGCATTTAATTGTGCTCATGCAGAACCTGTACATATACCAAGAGGTAGTTGTTTGGACAGAACAAGAGGATATTGTGTGGTTTACAGTCAGGAAATGTGTGCATCAGGGTTGTATCGTTTCATCATGCTTATTCAATCTGTATGCTGAGCAAATAACCCAAGAAGCTGAACTATATGAAGAAGAAAGTGGCATCAGGATTGAAGGAAGACTCATTAACAACCTGTGATATGCAGATGACACAACCTTGCTTGCTGAAAGTGAAGAGAACTTGAAGCACTTACTGATGAAGATCAAAGACCACAGCCTTCAGTATGACTACACCTAGATGTAAAGAATATAAAAATCCCCACACCTGGACCAATAAGCAACATCATACTAAATGGAGAAAAAATGGATGTTATCAAGGATTTCATTTTACTTGGATCCACAATCAATGCCCATAAAAGCAGCAGTCAAGAAATCAAACGACATATTGCATTGGGCAAGTCTGCTGCAAAAGACCTCTTTAAAGTGTGAAACCAAAGATGTCACTTTGAGGACTAAGGTGCACCTAACCCAAGCCATGGTATTTTCAACTGCCTCCTGTGCATGTGAAAGCTGGACAATGAAGAAGGAAGACCGAAGAAGAATCGATGCCTTTGAATTACGGTGTTGGTGAAGAATAATGAATCTATCGTGGACTGCTTGAAGAACAAATAAATCTGTCTTGGAAGAAGTGCCACCAGGATGATCCTTAGAAGCAAGGATGGTGAGAATTCGTCTCACATACTTTGTACTTATTATCAGAAGGGACTAGTCCCTGGAGAAGGACATCATGCTTGGTAAAGTAGAGGGTCAGCAGAAAAGAGGAAAACCCTCAACAAGATGGATTGACATAGTGACTGCAACAATGGACTTATGCATAGCAACGATTGCGCAGGACTGGGCAGTGTTTCATTCTGTTGCACATAGGGTCACTAGGAGTCGGAACCAACTCAACAGCACCTAACAACAACAACAACAACATGGTAACTCTGTGTTCAATCTTTTGAAGAACTGCCAGACTGTTTTCCAAAGTGGTTGCACCGTTTTATACTCTCATCAGCAATGTTTAAGGGTTCCAGTTTCTCCCTACTCTCACCAACACTATAGCCATTCTAGTCTGTATGAAATGGTATTCCATTGTGGTTTTAGTGCCGTGGTGGCACAGTGGTTAAAAACTACAACTGCTAACAAAAAGGTTGGAGGTTCAAATCCACCAGCCACTCCTTGGAAGCCCTTTGGGGTGTTCTACTCTGTACTTTAGTGTCGCTATGAGTCAGAATTGCTTGAATGGCAATGGTCTGTTTGCTTGTTTGTTTTTCAAATGACTAATGATGTTGAGCATTTTTTCATATGCATATCTTCTTTGGAGAAATGTTCATTCAGATGCATTGTTGATTTTTAATTGGGTTATTTTTCTTCTTATTATTGAGTTGTAAAAGTTCTTTATATATTCTGGATATACTTTTTGATCAAACAACACTTGTTACTGTATAAACAATGCCTAGCATGAAACTAAGGAGATAACAGAATGCTCTCTAACTGCTCCCATGCAGATATTGCCCAAGAATTGCATATTGAAAGGGGAATTTACATGTGTGGCAAGTAGCTGAGCTTACTAAGCAACCAGGGAAGCCGTACGTGTGAGTATTTAGAGCAAACACAGCTGCAGTTCCCACCACAATTCTCTGTGCACGTTGCACCTCCACGTGTACGAGTTTTTATTTTTTAAGATGTTACTTTAAGAGGCATTTTCAAACCCAGACATTACTTTAAAATGCACAGTATTCCAATGGATGCTATCAGAAGCTTCCATTTGGTTATTAACGAAGAGCTCTGAAATGTCGGTTTTAAATGGTGGGAAATGGTATTTCATTAAGCGCTGCAAAACTTCCAAGCACAAAATGGACAAGGGTGGGGAGAAGAGGGGCTGTTTCTGTGAGTGGCTAAATGATGCTTTTCCATTTCCTTATTGCAGAACGTGTCAGGGCAGCTCTAAGGATACCCATTCAAATCAAGCAGCCGCGGACAGCTCAGATGGAATACAAACAGACGCAGGAGAAGTGGAGCAGGGTTAGCAAAGTGTGCATTTGGCGAGATTGATGTTGATACCCTTCACTGCCAAGTGAAATGCCAATAATGCTTGTATAGCATTTTGTGAGGGCAATGGGAGTATTGATTCCTGAGCAATAATAAAGAATGAAGCCGCTCTCTCAGGTATAAAAATATTGGCAACTGTTACAAAGAATTGACTCATAGGGGCCTGAGTGCTGGCCTATCTTAATACAAATAATTCAGGCTTCAGAATGATTTCAAGAGCAGCCGGGCATGGCTCTCAGACACTGACTCTGCTATTAATTTACCTGCAGCTTTCACGGGCCTCCCAATCTATCAGCCAATTGGTCTTAGAAGAGTAGAAGCTAAATGGATTCCTGAGATCTCATTGAGAGTTGAGAGAAGACAATAAAAATGGTAGAAAGGAAAGGAAGAAACAAAGAAAGAAGGACTATACAGTTTTTTACAAATACGTTTTTAAGGTTACAGATTCTAGCTGTGTTTTTCTGAAGATGAAGTTATGCATGTGCTTTTAAACCCATTTCTAGTAGAGCTGTGATTTCCGAGAATGTTCTATACTATGGATTACAATAACTCTTACATACTGAAATGAAAATGTAGCACTTGCAAATGTAGAGACCTATTACGTTCAATGATACCATATACTTGGCAGGAAAGTTTAAACATTCTAAGTTTTATGTAGAGCTGGAAAATCGACCTGAGAAGAGATGCAGTGCCCCACTCTCATAGTCATCCATTCCTAAAATAGAGGTAACCTTTTGCAGGAATAAAAATAAGTCCTCACCATTGGGGCACCTAAATTGTTAACAACTTTTGCAAAGGGTACAAAGCACTTGGTCTCACATGAACTTAGCACATGGTAGATAAAGTTTTAATAATTGCACTCATACACACAAACACACACATACAGGTTTCGTTAGCTTCTAGACTCATAGCTACCTCATACAAAATGAAACAAAATACTGCCCAGTCCTGTGCCATCTCCATAATCTGGTGCACAAGGAGCTATTGTGATCCACAGGGTTTTCACTGGCAGATTTACAGAATTAAATCACCAGGCCTTTCTTCCTAATCTTATTCTGGAAACTGTTGAAGCCTGTTCAGCATCATGGCAACATGCAAACCTCCACTGACAGACTGGTGGTGGCTGCACATGAGGTGCATTTGCCGGGAATCAAACCCAGGTCTCTCACATGGAAGGCAAGAATTTTACCACTGAATCACCAATGCCCCCTAAAACCAGCTGTTGTCAAGTTGATTCTGACTCATGGTGACCCCATGTATGTCAGAGTAGAACTGTACTCCATAGAGTTTTCAATGGCTTGTCAGAAGTAGATCACCAGGCCTTCTTTCTGAGGTACCTCAGGGTGGATTTGAACTTCCAAAATTTTAGTTAGCAGCCTATTAACCATTTGCACCACTCAGGGACTCTCTGCATGCACACACACACACACACACATATATATACATACATATATACACATATGGAGCCCTGGTGGCACAGTGGTTAAGTGATGATATGGCTGCTAACCAAAAAGTCGGCAATTCAAATCCACCAGCAGCTCTTTGGAAACCCTACGGGGCTGTTCTACTCTGTCCTTCTAGGGCTGCTATGGGCAGGAATCGACTTGATTTCAGTCAAATTTTCCCATACAGGGGAAGAGTATTTTCTAAGTTAGAAGTTGGGCCATTATAATAAAATACATTCTTTCTAAGATGTTCTTTGACTTATTCAAAATTTGTTCAAGCTTGAGTAATATTTTTCTTTCTTTTTTTTTGCTACTCAGACCTTGGTCACTCCTAAGGGCACATGTACACCTATAGGTAAAATAAGAAGGAGAATGAAGACACTATATTGAGAAAATAAAAGCCTACTTAAAAACTCAAAATCAATATCAAAGAAGCACCAGGAGGCTAAGTCTGCCTGTGAAATAACCACCAAGTCTTAAGTCGGCTTCCACAGAGTCATAGATTTCTTATAAATACAGTTTAAAAACACCAGGATAAGAGTGTTTTAAAAATGTCCAGTGTTACAAATATTGTATGAGACCACTATTATAAGAACTCAAGAAAAGGTTTAAACACAGAAGAAAACATTCTTTGATGGTTACGATGGTGGGGAGGGAGGGAGAGGGGTATTCACTAACTAAATAGCAGACAAGAATTACCTTAGATGAAGCGAAGGACAACACATAATACAGGGGAAGTCAGCACAACTGGACTAAATCAACAGCTAAGAAGTTTCCTAAATACAACCAAACTCTTTGAGGGATAGAGTAGCAGAGGTGGGAATTTGGGGGCCGTGGTTTCAGGAGACATCTAGGTCAATTGGTGTAACAAAGTTTATTAAAAACATGTTCTGCATCCCACTTTGGTGAGTAGCATCTGGGGTCTTAAAAGCTAGCAAGTGGGCACCTAAGATGCATCAGTTGGTCCCAACACACCTGGAGCAAATGAAAATGAAGCACCCCAAAGACACAAGGAAAACATTAGTCCAAGAGACAGAAAGGGCCACATGAACCAGAAACTCCACCAGCCTGAGACCAGAAGAACTAGATGGTGCCCAGCTACCACCAATGACTGCCCTAAAAGGAAACGCAACAGAGAGTCCCTCACAGAGCAGGAGAAAAGTGGGGTGCAGAACTCAAATTCTAGTAAAGACCAGACTTAATGGTCTGACTGCGACTAGAGGAACCTCAGAAGACATGGCCCCCAGACTCTCTGTTAACCCAGAACAAAAACCATTCCCAAAGCCAACTCTTCAGACAAAGATTAGACTGGACTACATGACATAAAATGAGACTCGTGAAGAGTGTGCTTCTTAGCCCAGGTACATACATGAGACTAAATGAGCAGCTCCTGTCTGGAGCAGAGATGAAAAGGCAGAAAGGGACAGGAGCTGGTTGAACAGACACAGGAAATCAGGGGTGGAAAGGAGGAGTGTGTTGTCACGTTATAGAGAGAGCAACTAGGGTCACACAACAATGTGTGTATAAATTTTTGTATGAGAAACTAACTTGAGCTGTAAACTTTCACTGAAAGCACAATAAAAAAATAGACGAAAAATAAATGAATAAATTAGAATCCCATTAAAAAAAAAAAAATGTCCAGTGTTGTCAAGGGTAAAAAAAAAACAGTTATTCTCATATGTTGCTGCTGGGAATGGTGCGATCTTTCCCAGGAGTAACTTCTCAATATCAAAAGTTTTAACACGTTGTTTACACTTGACCCTATAATTGTGCATATAGTCATGAATATTCACAATAATTTGCCATAAGATTGTTCATAGCTGTGCTGTTTATAATACTGAAAAACTGAAAATATATCTAAGTGTCCATCATCAGGGAACTGAGTGGTTTTCAGTGAAATAAGCTTCAGGTCTCTTTTAAAAATGAGAAAAATCTATACTTACTGTGATTGACACTGCTCATTGCCCAATATCAATATCATCCCACCAGTTTCTTCCTTTGGAATAGTATCTTGATATTGTAAACATAGCCAACCCTCCTCCATGTAACTCGAGAAAGGTAACCCTCTGTCCAGCCCTAGCCCAGCCCCAGGAAGAAATTAAGTTTAGTAGAAGTCAACCAGAGTAATCTCATCACCTCTATCAATGATAAAAGAAAATAGATTTCTTTACTGCTTAGACCAATAATTTGACTTGAAACTTCCCCCTCCTCCTCCTCCTCCAGCTCCTTCTTCTTTTTGTTAGTTGCCATTGAGTCTATTCTCGATGTGTGTCAGAGTAGAACTGTGCTCCAGAGGGTTTTCAATAGCTGTAACCTTTCAGAAGTAGATCACCAGGCCTGTCTTCTAAGGTAGCTCTGGCTAGTTTGAACAGCCAGTCTTCCAGCTAGTAGTTGAGCATCCTTAATAATAGATATTTTAAAATATTACTTTAAAAAGCAAGGATACAAACCAGTATATGTGCTCTGACTTCACTTTTGTGCTCGTGGTTAGTTGCCATCAAGTTGCCTTCAACTCATGATGAACTTGTGTAGAACAGAATGAAATCTTGCCTGGTCCTGCACCACCTTCATGATTGTGTTTGAGTCCATTATTGCAGCTATCACTTTTGTTACTATATACTGAAAAAACATATCCCAAAATATCGATAGTGATTATATTGCAGAGTGATATTACACATCATCTCTTATTTGTGTGTCTATATCATCTAAATTTAATATTGTGAATACTTACTACAGTAAAACTAGCAAAAGCCAAAACCTGTGTAAGGCAGAAACCTGTCAGAGAAGGAAAATTCAAATATTTTCCAGTAAAACAAGTGATAGAAAACTGGTAAGATTGTACCTGTCAAAACTTGCAAGACCCAGAAAAACAAGGCAGTCCCATTGAGTTCCAACTATAACAGGTTTCACTGTATAAGGGAGTAAGAAAAATAATTTTTAATACCTCTACCAGTGTTAGCATAAATCATTTTCTGACTATACTTGCTTGTATGTTTCTGTAACAACTGAGAGACAGGAATCCCTACTTATATTTTAAGGAGAGAACAATAAAGTTCAAATAATCTAATTTTGCCTACATCAACAGGTACCATTTAGAATTAGGCCCCCCCACAGAATTCTTAGTCTGTACAGCAGATATTAGAAGAGAAGAATCATATTGTCTAAAAAGGAAAACATTTTCTTGTTTTTTTCTTCTGAAATTTAGCTGGTTTTTTTTTTGAAAATTTTTTTTTTAATTGTACTTCAGGTGAAGGTTTACAGAACAGTTTCTCATGAAACAGAAGTACACATATTGTTTTATGACATTGGCCAACAACCCCACAACATGTCAACTCTCCCTTCTCGAACTTTTTTTTTTTTTTTTTTTTTTTGGTGAAACTATACATAGCCAAAGGTACACCATTTCAAAAATTTCTACATGCACAGTTCAGTGACATCAACTACACTCTTCCAATTGTGCTGCTATTGTCACTTTACCTGAAGGCTTACAGAACAAAACAGTTCCTCATTTAACAGATAGTACACGTTGCCCAATAACAATGATTAACTACCTCACAAGACATCAACACTATCCTTACTCAACCTTGGGTTCTCTATCACCAGCTCTCCTGTCCCCTTCTGCCATCTGGCCCTTGTCACTGGACTGCTGTGCCTCATTAGTCCCATTTGCTTTTATGGGGTTGTCCAATCCCTGGCTGAATGATGAACCTCAGAAGTGACTTCACCACTGAGCTAAAAGGGTGTCTGGGGGCCATACTCTCGGGGTTTCTCCAGCCTCCTTTAGGCGAGTAAATCTGGTCTTTTTTTTGTGAGTTAGAATTTTATTCTACATCCTTCTCCAGCTCTGTCCAGAACCCTCTCTTGTGATCCCGGTCAGAGCAGTCAGTGGTGATAGCCGGGCACCATCTAGCTGTACTGGACTCAGTCTGGTGGAGGCCTTGGTAGCTCCGGTCTGTTAGTCCTTCGGACTAATCTTTTCCTTGTATCCTGTTGTCTTCATTCTCCCTTGCTCCTGCAGGGATGAGACCAGTGGATTATCTTAGATGGCTCCTCACAAACTTTTAAGACCCCAGACGCTACTCACCAAGGTAGAATGTAGAACATTGTCTTTACAAACTGTGTTATGCCAATTGAGCTAGAAGTTCCCTGAGACAAAGATCCCCACAGCCCTCCACCCGGCAATTCAGTCCCTCAGGGAGTTTGGATGTGTCTAGGGAGCTTCCATGACTTTTCCTTGTACAAGTTGTGCTGGTTTCCCCTGTATTGTGTACTGTCTCACCCTTCACCCAAGATACCACTTATCTATTGCCTATTTGTTATTTCCCCCCACACCCTTCCCATCCCTGATAACCACCAAAGATTGTTACTTTTTGTGTGTGAACTTTTTCATAGGTTTTTACAATAGAGGTCTCATACAATATTTGTCCTTTTGTGACTGACCTATTTCACTCAGCATAATGTCCTCCAGTTTCATCCATGTTATGAGATGCTTCACAGATTCATCATTGTTCTT
>NW_004444018.1:815528-829511 GCF_000243295.1 Trichechus manatus latirostris
CTCAGCCCTTCTATGACACCATCCATTTCTGAAATCTTGTTGTTTATCTTTTGGATTTCTAATTGTAGTTTTTGTATAATTTCTAGTTGTGAATTTATTTTGCCATTTTGTTCCTGCATTATTTTCCTGAATTCTTCCAATTGTTTGTCTGTATTTTCCATGAATTTGTGGGGTTTTTTCCTCATTTTTGTCTGCTTTGTGCTTCAACTCATGGAGAATTCTGAGTATTAGAGATTTGAATTCTGTATCAGGTAGTTCTAGTGCCTTTTCTTCCACTGGAAAGTCATCTGATGTTTTATTTTGGATGTCTACTGGAGCCATCCTGTGCTGTTTTTGTAAATGTTTTGATTTTGTCTGCTGTCTTCGGGGCATTCAGTAGTTATTTTTCTCATTTATTGTTTGTAGATTTGTTTGTTTTGTCCTTTCTTTTATTTGGTTATGTCTGAGCAGGTGGGTTGTGTGTTCTTTGTTGTTTGCTTGTCTGTGGGCACAATACTTTTCATCTCCTTCTCCAATTGGCAGTATCAGTCGCTCAGATATGGTACAGGAGGGCAGGTCTAGCTGAAGAGGAGTTACTGGGATGGGTTGTTTGTGGCACTTACTACAGCCACCAAGGTGGGTCAGTAATCAGTGCAGGGCAGGTTCCAGTAGGCTGTGCCTGTGCTGCTTGGTGGTGTAATGTTAAGCACATGGTGCAGGTAAGCAGGATGTAGGGGGGAGGTTGCTATGTGTGGAGCTAAGATGGATATGGAAGAGAGGAGAGAGGAACAGGAACCAAAAACATACAAAAATGAATGCTAGGGGAGCTTACCGTTGGAGTGGAGAGATTAGACTATTAAATGGAGAAAAACAAAAAGGGGAAGAAGAAGAAAAAAAAAACAAAAGAATAGAACAAATAAATAAAAATCAGACAGGGAAAAGAACAGCGAAGTTCCCAGGGATCCCACCAGTGCGGGTATGAGGACTGGGGAAGTTGTTCTTAGGTGTTGTGGTACAGCCTGGCTAGAAGGCATAGAGGTATTCAGCACCAGGTATTCAGGGAACAGAAAGAGAAGGAAGGTATAGAGAGATGAGAAACTGAGTAATGAAGAAAGACAAAAAGGGAAAAACAGGGAAAAGAAAACAAAACAAATTAAAAAAAAAAGAACAAGAAAAGCCCCCCAAAAAAACATGAAAAAGAAATCACCACAAAAAAAGAAATGCCCTCAGGGATCCCTCTGAGTATCTGCGCAAGCTGAGGGGTTAGGTTTCAAGCCATTCAGCACCGCCTGGCCAGAAGGGGCTCCCAACTTAAGAAAAGGAAAATAAAACAAACATTTCAAAACAAACAAACAAAAGCCCCAGGATCCCACCAGCGTGGCAGCCCAGACTGGAAAGCAGTTCCACACTCGAACGGAGCTCCACAGCCCGTCAGGAAGAAGCAAAGATGGTGCACGGAGCCAGGTATTTGAGTGAAAGGAGGGAGAGATGGTGAGAGGAAAGAAGAAATCAAAAGAAGCGGAAAAAAGCAACACCAGCAGCCAACAAATGGCACTCAGAGAGCCAGCTAGTGCGGGTGGGTAGAATCCAAGCAGTAGGTGCTTCCTGGACAAAAGACTGTGTCTGCGGGAAGCAGAGGAGGCCGAATGGGGGTGAAGAAGGGTGGGGGGTTGGAAAGTGTATATCACAAATTACCAGAGCTCCACAGCCCATCAGGAAGATGCAAAGGTGGCACATGGAGCCAGGTATTTGATCAAAAGGAGGGGGAGGTGGTGAGAGGTAAGGAAGAAATCAAAAGAAATGGAAAAAGGCAACACCAGCAGCCAACAAATGGCACTCAGAGAGCCAGCCAATTCAGGCAGGTAGAATCCAAGTAGCCAGTCCTTCCCGGACGAGAGACTGCAGCTGCGGGAAGCAGAGGAGGCCGAGTCAGTGTGAAGAAGGTTGGGGGGTGGGAAAATGTATATCGCAAATTACTGGTTGTTTTGTCTCCCGCTGGAAGCTTTGTGAAGCTGCTTTCTCGTACCCCGTTTGCTGGTCTCCGATAGGAGTCCAAGTTGGTGGATCCGTGCTGCGTTAGCTGATAGGAGACCTCTGCATGAATCTCTCCTCGCTCTCCATTCTCTGTCAGTTTTCTTACTCCATTTGGTGCTTGGCTGAGTTCTTCATCTCTTCATTTGATGTTTTAGGGTTTCATGATTGCTATTTTCTCTGTTCGGCATAGTTTTTCGGATCTTTGCTGTGGAGGGATGGCATGGTGCTTCTGCCTAGAGCGTCATTTTGCCAGAAGTCTCTTTCTTGTTATTTTGATATAACATAATAGCTTTATTATTTCATCAATTCATTAAAAACACTTATTGAGCATCTGTTGGGTTCTAGGCCACATGCTAACTTGGCAAAGAGATGATAAAGATGAATGAAAAATGGACTCTACCCTGCAGAAGCCCAGTCTAAGGGGCAAAACAGGCATCTACATGTTTATACTATAATAGGATACTACTGAAAGAGAGGTAAGCAAAAAGTAAATGAAAATACAAAAAAAAAGTGATTTGTTTCAATAATATAACAAGGAAGATTCACAGGGGCAGTGAGGTATGATTTGGACTTTAAATAATTAGTAGGGCCTACCCATGGACTGCTGCTCCCTGCATAGCACAAACGGTTAACTACTCAGCTACTAGCCAAAAGGTTGGTGTTGTTAACCCACCCAGAGGCACTTCAGAAAACAGACCTGGTGATCTGCTTCCAAAGGTCACAGCCTTGAAAACACTGTGGAGCAGTTCTACTCTGCATACATGGGGTTGCTAAAACTTAGAAATAACTCGACAGCAACAACACATGGACTGGAGGAGGGTAATCCTGACAGAGGTAAAATAAAGAGATGTGATTATATATGCGGTGTTCTGGGAAAATCTAATACGTTTGATTTGGCTATAAAATAAGAAATATTGACAATAGAAAGGGAGGAAACTGGAAGCAAAATAAAGGTACACACTTCAATCTGTAGGCAATGGGGAGTTGTCAAAATCTTTTGAAGCAAGCTAATGATATAATCAGATCTTTGTCTTAAATAACATTGGAAGATAGTATGAAGGGAAATGTGAATACAGAGCAAACACCTAGGAAATTATTGTAGTAGTCCAGGTAAGAAATAATGACAGTATGATCTAGAGTAGGAGCCCCTGGATGGAACAAACAGTTAAGTATTCAGCTACTAACTGAAAGATTGGAGGTTGGAGTTCACCCAGAGGTGCCTTGGACGAAATGCCTGGCAATCTACTTCCAAAAGGTCACAGCCGTTGAAAACTCAATGGAGCACAGTTCTACTCTGGCACACCTGGGACCACCATGAGTCAGAATAGACTCGATGGCAGCTGGTTTGTTTTTTGTTTTTTAATCTAGGGTAGTGATAGTGGCTTAGAGATGAATGGAGGATTAAGGAGAGTATTTAAACGTAAAATTGATAGTGGGCGGGGGCGGGGCGTGGATTTGGAAGTAGAAGGATATTAGAGTAAGAACTGATAATTCTAAAGTTACTGATTCAAGGACCAGCCAGATTTTATCCTAAATGTGATAGAAAACACAGGAAGAGAAATTGATTTTAGGAGACAATTGTAATGAGCTTGGTTTTCAAAAGTATGACTGGAGGGGAAACCATGAGAATATGGCTAACATGAATTGGTAATATATTTTATTGTTTTAGTTTCTCTGAAGCTAAAATAAACAGAAGCATATCTTCAAAATATATCTAATCTTCAAATATCGCTCAAGGGAGAGATGCAAAAATCCTCTCGATCAAGCATATACTGGAAAAAAATGACATAGAAAATGTATTCTGGTTTGGCCAAATCTCAATGCTCACCCTTTGAACAACATTCTACTGAGCAGTAAAAAGTTCAAAGACTGGGCAAATGAGAGCGTGCAAGAGCTGAACCCCAGAGATAGGTCTGGGATACAGCAGAGATTCCACATTTCAACATGTATCCTCAACTAATTCTGATGAGGTTAGTCTAAGAGCCATATAGAGCAACAATAGTATAGAGGACTTAGTGTCTGAATAATTAAAACTTAATTATATTATTATTAAAGGATTCTAACATTATATTGATCAAAGACTACAGCTTTCAGTATGGATTACACTTCAACATAAAGAGAACAAAAATCCTCACAACTGGACCAATAAGCAACATCATGATCCACAATCAACGCCCATGGAAGCAGCAGTCAATAAATCAAATGATGTATTGCACTGGGCAAATTTGCTGCAAAAGACCTCTTTAAAGTGTTAAAAAATAAAGATGCCACTTTGAGAACTAAGGTGCACCAAGCCATGGTGTTTTCAATGAATTTACATGCATGGGAAAGCTGGACACCAAGTAAGGAAGACAAAAGAAGAATTGATGCCTTTGAATTATGGTGCTGGCAAAGAATATTGAATATACCACGGACTGCCAGAAGAACGAACAAGTCTGTCTTGGAAGAAATACAGCCAGATTACTCCTTGGAAGCATGCATGGCGAGACTTCATCTCACATACTTTGGACATCATCAGGAGGGATTAGTCCCTGGAGGAGGACATCATGCTTGGTACAGTAGAGGGTCAGTGAAAAAAAGGAAAACCCTCTATGAGAGGGATTGACACAGTGGCTGCAACAATGGGCTCAAACATACCAACAATTGTGAGGATATGCAGGACTGGGCAGTGTTTCGTTCTGTTGTGCATAGGATTGCTATGAGTTGGAACCGACTCAATGGCACCTAACAACAACAACAATGTTATATTGAGGGTATAGTTGCACTACTTACTGTGATTATAATAATAACATTATTATTGAATTTACAGTTCTGGTTATAAGAAATGAATGGAGATTTTGGTTTATTTATGACTTGGTCTGATGTCAATGCCACTGGCACTAAAAAATGATCAATATCTGGATCTTAATCCCATAACCAGAAAGCTAAAGTTAAGAATCCAGCCATATGATTAAGATTATGGAAAACTCAGAACAAGATGGCAGTGGCACAATTGGCAAGTGATAGTAAGGAAAGTTTGCAAACAAGTCACAGTTCGCCAGGAGCAGCAGACTTGCTCAGTAACTTCCTTTACCTCACTGTAAACCAAAGCTAACATTAAAAAAAAAGGAAAGGAAAGGAAAGGAAAGAGGGCGAGATGAGTCCAGGTGCCACAAATGTAGAAAACCAAATCCTGAGATGTAAGGAGAGATGGCACTACTGTGGCCCATTGAAGGTTTGTGCCTGATATAGGAATCAGAAGCCAATAATCAAATGTTCATGCAAGGCCAGGAGATATGGCCAGGTGCCATTACCATTTGAAAGACCTTGAAATAAATCAATGCTTAAAGCTAAACCTCAAAATAATCCCGTTTCTCAAAGCTAAAAGAAAAAAAAAGTTAAACCCATTGGTTTAAAGCAGAAGCAAAGAAACGTACCACTTATGTAAAGAATGTAATGGAGGAAAAAAAAATCATCAGGGATTAATTAAAACCCAAAACCTATTCTGAGTTTGGGAATGGCTTTTCAATGTATAATATCCATTTGCTCATAAAACACAAGCTGCTACATTAACATAAAACTTGGTCCAGAGTCATTGGAATGTCTGTAGTCCTGACAAAAGCAAGCTAAACTTCTCTGTAGAAACTCTTTCACATCTCAAAATTCATGGGATTCACCCAGAATTGTTAACTCACACTACAGATTAGCAATCAATAAAAAATAAACCATCATGAGGGAGAGTCAGACAATACAAAAAACTCATAAATAAGTACTCACAAAATTTAAAATAAAAGAATAATTGGAAAAGCTATCATAAATGTAGACAGCTACATAAAAGAGATAAATAGATGAAAGAAATCATATTGAAAGACTGGACTAGTATGAGAAAGTAATAAATAGACTTGTGATAGAGCCATTATGAAAATATTGTTGTTGAAATAAAAATTTCTATGGATACATTAGAATAAATTATATATTATGACTCACATAGTAGTACTGAATGACAATATTGGAATGTGTGATATGCATCTAAAGTCATACTTAGCAAGATATTTTAACCTTGATATCATACACTGGTAAAAAAAAAGGAAGATCAAATATTCTCTTAGTGTTTCTATCCAAGAAATTTGAAAAGTGATTCTAAGGAAAGTAATAGAGAATAAATAATGAAGATAAAACAGGTATTAATAAAATAGGACAAGAAGCAATACAAAGAATCACACAAATAAATTTTTGTTCTATGAAAACCTCGGAAAAAGCTGACCTCTCATTTAACAAAATAAGTACAAAATATACTCTGAAAACTACAAAATATTGTTGAAAGAAATTAAAGAAGACCTAAATAAATGGGAAGACATCCCACTTTCCTGGACTAGAACACTGAATATTGTAAAGATTGTAATACACTCCAAATTAATCTACAGATTCAACAGAATCCCTATCAAAATTCCAGGTGGCTTCTTTGCAGAAATTGACAAGTTAATCTTAAACCTAACATGTAAATTCAAGGTACCAAAAATAGCCAAAACAATTTTGAAAAAAAAAAATTGAATGATTTTAAAACGTGCGACATACGGGTAATTGAAGTTCCAGAAAGAGAGAAAAGAAAATAAATATTTGCAGTAATAATATGAAAATTTTCCCAAAATTAACAAACACCAAACCACAGATAAAGGGGGTTCAAACAACATCAAGCAGAATAAATATCAAAAAACTACACCTAGGCTTATCATATTAAAACTACAGAAAACCAAGGACAAAAAAATTCTTGGAAGAAACCAAGAGGAACAAGAAAACAATTACAGTAAACATCTCATCAGAAACCAAGCAAATAAGAAGAGAAATAGTTAAAGTGTCAAAAAAATATATATATACCAACCTAGAATTCTATATCCAGTGACGTTATCCCCCAAAATGAAATGAAAATAAGGATATTAAGATAAAGAAAAACTGAGAGAATTCATGGCTAGCAGATATGCCCTGACAAAAGTGGTAAAATATGTCCTTCAGGGAGAAAAAAAATTATATAGGTCATAATGAGGATTCATGACTAAAAAAAAAGAGCTTCAGAGAAGAAATAAAGGTAATATAAAATCTCTTACTTTTCTTACTCTTAATTTCTCTAACAGATAACTGTTTACTTAAAGCAAAAATAGTAACAACATATTGAGTGATTATCACATATGGAAGAAGGAAATGTATGTATCATTTCTTAAGGGCTGGGAGGGAGAAATTGGGAATACTCTGTTATAAGGTACCTGCACTAAATGTGAAGCAGTATAAGGTTATTAAAGATGGACTTAAATTACTTAAAATTGTATATTGGAAACTCTAGATCAACCACTATTTTTTTTTAATCTAAGTAATATGCTAAGAGAGAAGATAAAATGGAATCTTATAAAATCTTCAATTAACCAGAGAAAGACAAAAAAGAGGGAAAAAAGGAAAGAAAAAATGCAATGAATAGAAAACAGTTACAAATATGGTAGATATTAATGCAATTATATTAATAATCACTTTAAATGTGAATGGCCTAAATACACCAATTAAAAAACATGGATTGTCAGAGTAGACATGGGGGAGAGATCCAACTACATATTATCTACAAGAAATCAACTTTAAATATAAAGACTCACATAAGTTAAAAGTAAAAGAATGGAGTAAAATATACCATCCTAGTACTAATCAAAATAAAACTGGAGAAGCTATATTAATTTCAGAAAAAGCAGATTTCAGAACAAGGAAAATTATCAAGAATAAACAGGAGTACTACATAAGGATAAAGAGGTTAATCCTCCAAGAAGACCTAACGATCCTAAACGTGTATAAACCTACCAACAAAATGTGAAAATATGTGAAGCAAAATCTGATAGAACTGAAAGGAGAAATAGGCAAATCCACTGTTATAGCTGGACACTTCAACATCCTTCTTTCAGTAATTGATAGATCAAGCAGGTAGAGAATCAGTAAGGATGTAATTGACCTTAACAACACTATGAATCAACTTTATTTAATTGACGTTTATGGAATAACTCATCTAACAACAACAGAATACACATTCCTCTCTAACTCATGTGGAATATTCACCAAGATAGACCACATTCTGGACAATAAAACATACCTTAACAGATTTTAAACAATAGAAATCATTCTAAGTATGTTTTCAGACCACACTGGAATAAGCATGATATCCGCGAGGCAACCAAGAGATTCATAAAGCTGACTGATATTGGCTATATTTGAGTAATCCATTGCCATCGAGTTGATTCCAACTCACAGTGACCCTATAGGACAGGGTAGAACAGCTCTATAGAATTTCAAAGGAGCTGCTGGTAGATTTGAACTGCCAATCTTTTGGTTAGCAGCCACAGCTTTCCATAGCTTTTAAACACTTCCCCACCAGGGCTCCGTATTTCAGTAGGGTCCCCCCTAAATAAACAGGCTGTCTGAATTGCAAAAAGCCAGGACCACTCAATTGCTTAAGGCCCTGTGATTCACACTCAAATACGATTTTGGAAGTGTATGCAACTCACACTCACACAAACTAGACCCTATGGCAAAAGTCTGTGAGTGCCACCTAGTAATGACCACTGGGATTGTAGACAAGAAAATTTCCAGATGGTGCAGTATGGCCCGTGCTGTTTGAGAGACGAGTGTTGGCTTGTTATTGGTTATTAACTGAAATTGTTTCCAGGACTGAAGGATATAAAATAATCTTGAGACCTGTGTTATCCCTAATGTCTTGGGTGATGTTGAAGAAATGCTCTAACAAGGAAGATAGTGCTGAGACAATCTCCATAATAAAACAGAAGTGGTTTATACAGGAACACATTATCAGAGGATAACAAGGAGGTACTTATCATATCTATGGACAAGTAGCCGCTTTTCTTCTAGCATCAACTTTGAAGAACTACTGGATCCTATTGCATCAGGATTGAAGGAAGACTCATTAACAGTGTGTGATATGCAGATGACACAATCCTGCTTGCCAAAAGTGAAGACAACTTGAAGCACTTACTGATGAAAATGGAAGACCACAGCCTTCAGTATGGATTACACCTCAACACCAAGAAAACAAAAATCCTTACAACTGGACCAATAAACAACATTGGTAAAATTGACGTTGTCAAGGATTTCATTCTTCTTGGATCAACAATCAATGCCCATGAAAACAGCAGTCAAGAATACTGGTATGACTATACAATTCTTCCCCACATGAAGTCAATTTTCTTTTTTCCAACCTGATGATGTAGTTCTGGTACCATGGTTTATAGAAGTAAGGATGATCCCTGAACAAGAAACTGTAACTATATTTTTAAGTATTTTTGCCAGAATTCCTCAGTGCCAAATGGGATGGATTATGGCTTCACCTCACCTGAAAAAACAGGGATAGTCAGTGACTGCAGCTGTATTGCCTAGTGGCTGAGATAGCCCATTATTTCTGTATCCATGTAACCCTACCCTAGGTGAATGGGAATGGTCTGAAGGGGAGGCACTTGTCAGACTCATGTTGCAGCTAGCAGTCGGGGTCAGCATTGTAGCTGAATCCAACCTCCCTTCCAAAGGCGGAAAAGTTTGAAATCAATTACAAATCGAAAAAAGGAGAAATAATAGCTGAAGGTAAAGAAATAAATGGGTTATGCAAGGGGGAAAATATACTGACATCTCAAGACAGTCTTAGAGCAAGAGAATAACATTATTTCTTAGCATAATTACATCAAATGCCTGAAAGGGTGAAGCTGCATATTTGCCAAGCCCACCTCAACTTTGGGAATCTAACAATGCCAAATGGAATCCTGCAAACCTGAGTGCCATCAAAATGAGAGACATTCTGGTCATACTCTATGATGATGAACAAAACTAATTGTTGATGACTGAATGGAACTCTAGAAAAGTGCCAGTAATCCTTGATTCTTTATCTTTTGATTCTTATATGATTCTTCTTTACTACATAGGATATTATTTGAAAAGGAATTTCCAGGAATTACTCCCTGCTGAGTCATCAAACTGTGTGGTATACAACACCCAGCAAACTGATCACTGTGTAAATATAAACCTTGGTGACCACATGCTTAAGTTTTCTGTCTATAATACATAAAATATAGCAGCTGCATGTACACTGTGTCATAGCGTGCTGTGTACAAATACATATCACCCTGTTTCCTGGTTTCCTCTGGTCTTCACCCACACGCCTTTGCCATTACTGATTTTGCTTTGAATCCTTTCACTATAACAAAATGTGTTGTTTTGTGCCGTCTATTCAATTCTGACTCAAAGCAACACTATAGGACAGAATAGAACTGCCCAACAGAGTTTCCTAGGCTGAGGTCTTTATGGAAGCAGATCACTAAGGCATTTTTCCTGCGGAGCCACGTGTTCGAACTACCAACCTTTGAGTTAGCAGCCAAGTTCTTAACCAGTGAGCCACCAGGGATCCTTATAATAAAATATAGCTGTGTATAACAACTTCTGAGTCATGTGAGTCCTTGAAAATCACCACACCAAGGGAAGGTCTTGGTGACCCCTAACACAAATACTTCTTAAGTTACTCATTTAAGGTCACAGGGTGGTGCAAATGGTTTACTCTCAGCTACTAATCAAAAGGTTGGTGGGTCAAATCCATCCAGCAGTGCCTCAGAAGAAAAGCCTGGTGATCTAATTCTGAAAAATCAGCCACTGAAAACCCTATGGTGCAGTTCTACTCTGAAACACGTGGCGCTGCCATGAGTCAGGATGAAATCAGTGGCAATGGGTTTCAGTCCCTCATTTAAAGTTTTTGGAATGAATGAATGAACTGGACATAACCCTATGTCTGCTCATGTCCTCTAGCACTAGGATGTATTGTGGATGACACTCTCAGCAAAAAGGCATTTACCTTTAGTCACTCAAACAGGTTGCCATGATCCAGTTGTCTTTACTTGTAACCAGACTCAAACAAGCAAAAAATTCATGTTTTCTTCCTCAGAATATTTCAAAAGAAAATTGGATAACACTTTTTTAGAAGATGAAAGAAGAAAGAAAATCATTTCTAACAGTAATGTTGTGAGACCAAGAGAGAAGTCTTATAAAAAAAAGAAACGAAAATAGCAAATCAAAGCTATTGTAAGACTCTAAGGTAAAAAGAACCCTCTGGCCCTAAACTTAAAAGAAAAAAAATCAAATATATATAATCTGAAAGAGAAGGAGTAATGAAAAGTCTAACAGGGAAAGAAAAATGTCAAATACAAGATATGATTCCTAAAAATATCAGTAGCCTAGGTGATTAAGCTAGACTAAAAGCACAAAGTAGGATTTAAATGTGAGAATAAAACAAAGAACACCATCAGCTCTGAAGATGAGTCATATACCTAAATGTGAGGATGGCGATTTTCTGTATTGACATATTACTTAATTTCAACACCCTTAATTGTGGCTGTGTTTATAGCCGTCTACATTGGTGCAAATGGTTGGTGCTTGGCTGCTAACCGAAAGATTGATGGTTCAAGTCCATCTACAGGAACCTTGGAAGAAAGACCTGGTGATCTACTTCCAAAAAAAATCAGCCATTGAAAACCTTTTGGAGCACAGTTCTACTCTGACACATATGGGGTCAACATGAGTCAGAATTGACTCAACAGCAATTATCTTTGCTAGGATATTCAGTTTAATAACTATTGCCAAGGTTGAAATAACATGAAAATATTAATTATCTAAATTACTTAGGTACATATACCTTAGCAGTTCAGAGTATTTTAATATTTTTTTCTTTTATTCTCAAGTTCCTATAAGATAAAAAAGATATTATTGTTTCTACTATACCGTCAATAAAGTTAGCGCTGGGAAATGGGGTGACATAGAAATAAGTACAAACTAACCCGATAAGAAGAATGATATAACTGTATGTAAAGCATGATTTCATCTGTGCAAATACAAGCAAAAAAATGTATATATATGCTACATTCCAAAAAATTTCTTCAGAATTCACAAGATATTATTAACTATGGTTACTTTTTAAATTTTATTTTATTTTTTGTTGTTATTGTTGGGAATATACACAGCAGGACATACACCAATTCAACAAGTTCTACATGTACAATTCAGTGACATTGATTAGAATCTTCAAAGTGTGCAACAATTCTCACCTTCATTTCCTAAATTATTCCTTCACCATTAACATAAACTCACTGTCCCCTAAATTTCCTATCTAATCTTTCGAGTTGCTGTTGCCAATTTGATCCCACATAGATAGTTCTTAAAATAATACAATGCTCAAGGCAGAAACATTCTTTACTAGTTAAGTTAAACTTGTATATTTTTGATTTAAGGTTTAAGGTTTAAAGATTACCTCAGGGCTATAGTTTTAGGAGTTCGTCCAGCCTCCATGGCTCCAGAAAATCTGGATTCCATGAGAACTTGGAATTATGTTCTGCATTTTCTCCTTTTTGATCAGAATTCTTCTACAGAATCTTTCATCAAAACATTCAGTAATAGTAGCCAAGCACCATCTAGTTCTTCTGGTCTCATTGCAAAGGAGGCAGTTAGCCACACATTACATTTCCTACTCCTGTTCCTGGCTCTCCTTCTTCCCGTGTTCTCCAGGCAAGTAGAGACCAACTGTTTTTCCTTGGATGCCTCTTGCAAACTTTTAAGACCGCAGGCACTCCACAACAAACTCAGAGGTAGACAAGAAGCACTAAACACAACATTAGGCTAATTAACTGGGATGTCTCATGAAACTAGGACTTTAAATTTCCAAACCAAGAAACCAAAACACACTAGGTGTTTGTACATAAGCAGCCTCAGTAGCTGCTCATTTTGTTTTTTATTGTTGTTGTTGTTGTAGTAAATATATCTATCACACAACATTTATCAATTCAACTTTTCACAAGTGTACAATTTATTAACATCAATTATATTAATCAGCTGAGCTACCCTTACCCTTAATCAGTGTGCTTTTTCCATCATGGTAAACTGAAACTCAGTGCTCCATAAGCAGTAACCTCCTTCCCTCATCTCCCTCTCGCCCTTGGTGACAACTAATATACTTTGGTCTCTATACATTTGCCTGTTCTTGTCTTTTTATATAAAAGTAAACCCAAAACCAAACCCATTGCTGTCAAGTCAATTCCAGCTCATAGTGACCCTGTAGGACAGAGTAGAACTGCCCATAGGGTTTCCAAGGAGCTCCTGGTGGATTAGAACTGCCAACATTTTGGTTAGCAGCAGCAGCACTTAACCACCAGACCAAGAGAGGTCATACAATATTTATCTGTTTGTGATTGACTTTTCACTCAGTATAATGGCTTCAAGCTCCATCCATGTTGCAGCATGTGTCAAGACTTTACTTCTCTTTCTGGTTGAGAACGTATACAGCCGAACATACACCAATTCAACAATTTCTGCATGTACAATTCAGTGGCATTGATTAATTCTTCAAGTTGTACAACCATTCTCACCCTCTTTAACCAAATTGTTCCTCCGCCATTAATATAAACAAACTCACTTCTCCCTAAATTTCTTATCTAATCTTTCCAGTTGCTGTTGTCAATTTGATCCCATATAGAAAGTTCTTAGAAGAGCACAATGCTCAAGGCAGACATTCTTTACTAATTAAGCTAAACTATCATTTATTTTTTATTTATTTATTTATTGTACTTCAGGCGAAAGCTTACAGAACAAATAGTTTCTCATGAAACAGTTGTACACATATCGTATTATGACATTGGTTAACAACCCCACGACACGTCAACCCTCTAACTTCTCAACCTTTTGTTTTGGTGAAAATACACATAGCCAAAGATACACCATTTCAAAAAGTTCTACATGCACAGTTCAGTGACATTGACTACGCTCTTCCAATTGTGCTGCTATTCTCACTAAGATGAAGGCTTACGGAACAAAATAGTTTCTCATTTAACAGTTACTGCAAATGTTGCCCTATGACAATGGTTAACAATCTCACAACACATCAACAATATCCTTACTCAACCTTGGGTTCCCTATCACCAGCTT
>NW_004444018.1:829611-910634 GCF_000243295.1 Trichechus manatus latirostris
TCTACATCCTTCTCCAGCTCTGTCCAGAACCCTCTGTTGTGATCCTGGTCAGAGCAGTCAGTGGCGGTAGCCAGGCACCATCTAGCTGTACTGGACTCAGTCTGGCAGAGGCCTTGGTAGCTGTGGACCATTAGTCTTTCAGACTAATCTTTTCCTTGTATCCTGTTCTCTTAAACTATCATTTAGTTTAAAGAAGACTTCAGGGGATATTTTTGGTTTAAGATTTAAAGTTTGTCACAGGAAAATAGTCTTGGGGATATGTGGATGGGTTGGCTTAGTATACAGGTGTAAGCTGAAAAATGACTGACAGTGCATTGTAACCCCATTCAGGAATAATGCTGAAAGTTCTGACATGGGGAGGAATCCTTCCAATGGGCACGGCTTAGGAAAGTGTAATCAGTCATCTAATTTGTGTGGAAATAGAAGTGGGCTGATAATATAATATATATGGAAACATTGTCAGTGACAAATGGTTTGGTTGGTTGATCCAGAGCCTGGAGGAGAAATATCTAAAGATAGGGCACAAGGAGATCTCTCTGAGATGTGGCATGTGCTGTAGATGTGGAAATGAAGTGTGAGTTTTTTTAAATTTCTACCAGAAGGCATCTACTGCAGAACTGGCGTTAAACAATGAAGTAGACAGAGTGACTTCACCAGTTGACATCAGCCAGCCTTTGTCATTTGCCACCCTAGTGCTATATCAACTCAACAAGGCTGGTCTAGCTACTGCCATTGTTGAAAGTCCAATCTGTCAGTTACAAAGATCAAAAGTGAGCCCCTCAAGGAGCCCCTTGGCAGCAAATTGACTTCATTAATCCTAGAGTTGGCAATGATTCGTCTTTGACAAGGACTAGCACAGTCTTCAGCTATGAGTTTGCTTTTCCTCCCACAAGACCTCATCCAACACCACCATCATGGACTGTCAGAGTGTTTGATCCACTAGCACAAGATCCTGCATAATATTGCATGGGACCAAGGGACCTATTTTGTGAACAAGGAGGTATGCTAATGGAACAAGATCATAGGATTCATTGTGTTTATCTCATACTGCACTACACAGAAGCTTCTGGCCTGTAACAACCTGTTTAAGACATAGCTTAAGTGACAGCTTGGATATGATACTTTGTGAGGATGGGGCACTGTCCCCTAAGATACAGTATACACTCTAAATCAACTTCAGCTGAATTGACATTTTGGGCTGGGTACATCTTTGTTGTGAGGGCTGTCCTTTTGATTGTGGGATGTTTAGCAGCATCTACCCACTAGATGACAAATGTCTCCTCCCGGAAGAAGGGGGATCACACTCAGTTGAGAACCGCTGCTCTAAATCAACAATTGTAGCAGCATGTCCCCGATAATGAAATACCATTACTCTCAGGGACCTACTCAGGGAATTTGTGCACCCTACGTCTGAAACTCTGGGATTTGCATGTTTAGAAGTCTTAGATAGCAGAGAAGGAATATGTCAATCTGCAGACACAGCAAGAATCCCGTTAAATTTTACATTATGGCTGTCACCTGGTTACCTCAGGCTCTTTGTGCCAGAAGATAAGAAAATGAATAAAGAATAACCATCAATCTGTCGGGGGTAATTGACCCTGATCATCAAGAAGAGACAGGGCTTCTGTTACACCGTAAAATCAGTTGGCATTGAGTTGATTCCGACTCACTGCAATTCCACGTGTGTCGTTGTAGAACTGTGCTTCACAGGGTTTTCAATGGCCGACTTTTCGGAAATAGATCACCAGGTGTCTCCTCCTAGGTGCCTCTGGGTGAATTTAAACCTCCAAACTTTTGGTTAGCAGCCAAGCCTGTTAACTCTTTCCTCCTTGCTACACAATGTTGTTGTTAGGTGCCATCAAATTGATTTTCTACTCATAGCAATAGGGACTAGAAAAAATGTTTGGAAAGCAAGAGATCTGCTTGAGAATTTCTTGGTACCCCCTTTCCCACTTTTGATGATAAATGGGCAAGTTCTGCAATCACAGCTCGAGAAGGCGTTGGTGACAGAGACTCAGAAAGAGTTTCAGTCACCGCACGAGGAAAGTCACCTAGATCGACAGAGGTGCGATGATTCTAGAATAGATAGTAGAAAAAAAGACCAGGGTTATCAGTGACAACAGTGAAGACTGTAATTCATCACACTAACTCCCTTCTTATAAATTACTCCAGGAAAAGTGGTCCATCAGAATCCTGGAGGAGCTTCTCCCAAAACTTTTACCAAGAAAGTGGAACCAAACAGTGCAAGGAATAGACAGCAGTGGATGTTGTGGAGTGTCACCTAGATCTCCCCACTTTGGGATTCAAGCATCCATTCCCTCAACTGCTGGAGGTGTTGGCAGATGACAGCTCTCCACTAAGCCTCTCTTCAGGGTTTACCTAAAGCTGGAGGATTGCCCATCCCAAGATCTTGCCTATGTCCAATGATGAATACATTTGGAGTTTCCCAGGTAACCCAAACTACATATATTCATATAGATAATATTCATATAGTTATTCACATAGTTAATAATCCAGGCTTCGAATGTGGAGACCTACAAGTCAGTCACAAAAGGACAAATATTGTATGATATCTGTATTATAAAAACCCAAGAAAAGGTTTACACATAGAAAAAAAAAAAACATTCTTCGATGATTACAAGAGTGGAGGGGAGATCATTAACTAGATAGTAGGCAAATGTCAACTTCGGTGAAAGGAAGGACAACAAACAATGTAGGTGAAGGCAGCACAACTGGACCAAAGCAAAAGCATAGAAGTTTCCTAGACACATCCAAACTCTTTGAGGGACCAGGTAGCTGGGGCTGGGGGCTGGGGACCATAGTCTTGGGGGACATCTAGATCAACTGGTATAACATAGTTCATCAAGAAAATGTTCTACATCCTACTTTGGTGAGTAGCATCTGGGGTCTTAAAAGCTTGTGAGTGACCATCTAAGGTACATCTATTAATCTTATACCATCTGAAGCAAGGGAGAATGAAGAAAACCAAAGACACAAGGAAAGTATTAGCCTGAAGGATTAAAGGATCATATGAACCAGAGATTCCACTAGCCTGAGACCAGAAGAACTAGATGGCGCCTGGCTACCACCAACAACCACTCCAACAGGAATCACAACAGAGAGTCCTGGACAGAGCAGGAGAAAAATGTAGAACAGAGTTCAAATTCACAGAAAAAGACCAAACTTACTTGTCTGACAGGAACTGGAGGAACCCCCAAGACTACAGCCCCCAGACAATCTACTAACCCAGAACTAAAAACATTCCCTAAGCCCACTTTTCAGACAAAGATTAGACAGGTCTATAAAGCAAAAAATAACACATATGAGGAATGTGCTTCTTAGTTCAATCAAATATATGAGACCAAATGGGCAACTCCTATCTAAAAGCAAGACAAGAAGGCAGGAAGGAACAGGAACTGGATGCACTGACACAGGGAACCTGGGGTGAAAAGGGGGAGTGTGCTGACACATTGTGAGGATTGCAACCAATGTCACAAAACAATATGTGTATACATTTTTAAATGAAAAATTGACTACTTGAGCTGTAAACTTTCACCTAAAGCACAATAATATTAAAAGAAAAAAAATGGAAACCTGATCCATTCACTATCCCTCAATCATATCTCAGTATCTTTGTTCAGCATTCTCCCTTAACCTGAAATATTGTGCTTACCATCCTTGAAAGTCTAACATAAAACCTTCCTCCTCTTCTATTCCCCCAAGAACATTGATTTTAATTTGTTTGAAAGAATTCACTCGTTAAATACTCCAGGCCTAATGGTATTTGGGAAGAAATGTTGTGTCATAATTCTATCAGATTTTTTCATGGTTACTGACCTGTTTAGATTTCCTCTTTTTACAATTTGGTAATTTATATTCTCCCAGAAAATCATCAATTCCAGGATCCCAAATGTATTTTAATAGAGTTATATCATTTATTTTTTCTGCATCTCTGGTTATTTCTCCATTTTCCTTTTGATTTAGTATTTTGTCCTCTCTGTGGTTTACTTTATTGAGCTAGCTAATGGATTATCTATTTTATTGACTATTCCCTTGGAGAATCTTTTCATGGATTATCAATTTTGATATACAGTTTTTTCCTTTTTTTTTTAAATTGTTTTCTGCTTTTATCTTGATTATTTTCTTCCTTCAGCTTTCCTTTCATTAATTTGTTGTTCATTTTCTAATTTCTTATGAAGAATGTAACTCGTTTATTTTATCATTCTTTTTGTTGTTGTCGTTCAGCAAGATGAATACTAAAACTTTGCATTTTTCTCTAACCAAAGGTTTACTCACATGTCATAAGTCTTGAAAGTAGTATTTTCATTGTGTTTCTTTTCTTATTACTTTGTAATTTACTTTTTTAATTTACTTTTTGATGTAAAAGTAATTAAACAGAGGAAATTTTATAAATTACCAAGTGGTTAGGACATTTTTGTTGCTTTTCGGTTTACAATTTCTACATATGTTGCTTATGATGAGAGATACAGAGTGATAATCTTCTTAATTTGATTTTTTTGTGATAAAACATTTGGTTGATAAGAACAATCTTATCTCATTAATCATTGTTATTAGAGCACTTATGGCTTAATTGGCATTTTATATTTTGTTCTTGTTAATCTTTCGATCTCCAGTATATGTCTGCTTCCCTCTTACTCTCTTCTGCCAAAATTAGGAAAGTATATGGTCTGTTATTAGATTGTAACTTCACACCTCTATTTTTTCACTCAAACTCTAAAATTGAGCTAAAATCAATTTATGCACCTTTTTAAAGGTTAAGAAATGACCACAATATGACTTTAGTATGAGTCCACTGTTGTCATGTTAGTATTGTATTTTATGTTATTTAGATTCTTTTAAAATCTGTAACATTTAAATTTTGTTGTAAAACGATAATTCCAAACTTGTTTCTCAGTTCTATATTAATGGTTTTAATAATAACCACAAATGATTTCATATAATGGCTTCCACATTTCTGTGTTGTTTTGATTATTCTTTTGTTTGACTTGATTTTGTTAAAAAGTAATAGCTTCAAAGACATTTCATGTGTGCTGTAGACCTTAAGTCCTTGTGGGCTTGAAAATCTCTCTCTGTTGCCTTTATAGATGGATGACAACTTGGCTGGGTATAATATTCTTCATCGCATTTCCCCTTCTGATATCTGTAAAGCTTGCTTCATTGTCTACTGGGACTGAATGTTCCTGAGCCAGCCTTATTGTCCTGTCTTAAAGATGACTTTGCATCTTGTGTATAGATACAGTCTTGGTCATCCAGTGCTATAACAGAAATACCACAAGTGGATGGCTTTAACAAAGAGAAATGTATTCACTCACAGTCTAGTAGCCTAAAAGTCCAAATTTAGGGCTTCAGCTCCAGGGGAAGGTTTTCTCTCTCTGTCGACTCTGGAGGAAGATCTCATCGTCATCAATCTTTCCCCAGACTAGGAACTTCTCTGTGTAGGAACCTCAGGTCCAAAGGACATGCACTGCTCCTGGCACTGTTTTCTTGGTGGTATGAGGTCCCCAATTCTCTGCTGGCCTCCCTTTCCTTTTATCTCTTGTAAGATAAAAGGTGGTGCAGGCCACACCCTAGGGAAACTCCCTTTACATTGGATTAGGGATGTGACCTTAGTAAGGGTGTTATACAATCCCATCCTAATCCTCTTTAATGTAAAATAACAATCACAAAATGGAGGACAACCACACAATACTGGGAATCATGGCCCAGTCAAATTGATATACACATTTTGGTGGGGACATAATTCAATCCATGACTGATACCCAAATGGTTCTTTCTTTTGTGTTGAATTGTATAAGCTTTACTAGCTTAAGTCTTCATATTGATCATTCTTGGTGATTTTTCTTTTAAAATACATTGTGGCCCTGCCTATATATTCAGGTCTCTGTTAATTTCAAGCTGAGATATTGTTGCTGTACAGTATAATTACTCATGACTCGATTTTTTTTAACTGTTCAAAATCCAACACTGGCATACACTCTCCATTTTGGAGGTATATCTGGCCCAGGAGATACGAAATAACTCCAAGAATATATTGTTATGTGAAAATAAGTGCAACGGACTATGTGTAGCATACTGCTATTTGTTTAAAAAACAAGAAACAATAGAAATCATACACTTATCTGCTCATTTTGAAAAAGAAACACAGAAAGTCTAAATCAGAAACTAATGACATCAACAAAATAATAGTGAACAGAATTCAACAACATATTAAAAGAGTCATATTCCATGACTAAGTGGGATTCATTCCACGAATGCAGGGATTGTTCAACATCATAAAATCAATCAACATAGTATAACACATCAATAAGACAAAAGAAAACAACCCACATGATCATCTCTATGGATGCATAAAAAGTATTTGATAAAATCTAACACCTTTCTTGATGAAAACCCTCAAGAAAATTGGAATAGAAGTGAAGTTCCTCAATATGATTAAGGGCATATATGAAAAACCATCCAACATTATACTTAATGGAGAAAGATTGGGATCTTTCCCCTTGAAATTGGGAACAAGAAAAGGGTGCCTGCTCTCACCACTTCTATTCAATATTGTATTAGAAGTCCTAGGCAGAGCAATAAGACAAGAAAAAGAAATCCAGATCAGAAAAAAAAGAAGCAAAATTATGTCTATTTGCAGATAACATGATCCTATATAAAGAAAATCCCAAAGAATCCACAAGAAAGCTTCTAGAGCTACTAGAAGAATTTAGCAAAGTTGCAGAGTACATGGTCAACAGACAAAAATCAGTTGGGTTTCTATACACCAACAATGAGAAATCTGAAAGGGAAATTAGGGAAACAATTCCATTTACAATAGCATCTAAGAGAATAAAATACCTAGGAATAAATTTAACCAGGGATCTGAAGGACTCATATAATGAAAATTATAAAACACAGCTGAAAGAAATTAAAGAAAACTTAAGTAAATGGAAAGATGTTCCATGTTCATGGATTGGAGGACAATATCGTCAAGATGTCAATACTACCCAAAGCAATCTACAGACTCAGTGCAATCTCGATCAAAATTCCAACAGGCTTCTTCACAGAAATGAAAAAATGAATCCTCTACTTTATACGAAATGGCAAGAGGCCCCACATAGCTAAAGCAATGTTGAAAGAGAAGAATAAAATTGGAAAACTCACACTTCCTGATTTTAAAACATATTATACAGCTACGGTAATTAAAACAGCATAGTCCAGGTATAATAATAGACACATACACAAATGGAATAGAACTGAGAGTCCAGAAATAAACCCACACATCTATGGTCAACTGATTTTTGAAAAAGTCCATTCAATGGGGTAAGAAGATTCTCTTCAATAAACAGTGTTGGGAAAATTGGATTTCCACAAGCAGAAAAATGAAACAGAATCCATGCCTCACACCACACACAAAGACAAACTACCTTCTGGGAAAATATCTTCAGAAACCATACATCTGATAAGACTCTAATAAACAAAATATATATAAAACTTTGACAACCTAACAACAAAAAAGGAAAATAACCCAATCAAAAAATGGGTAAAGAAATTGAATAGATATTTCACCAAAGAGGACATTTGAATAGCCAACTAATGCATGAAAAGATGCTCAATGTCATTAGCCATCAGAGAGATGTAAATCAAAACCACAATGAGACATCATTTCACTTCCACTAGGATGGCTGAGATTAAAAAAATAATAATAAAGTAATAAATGTTGGCGAGGATGTAGGGAAATTGGAACCCTTGTCCATTACTGATGGGAACACAAAATGGTACAGTTATTGTGGAAGACAATGTAGCATTTCCTTAAAAAACTAAAAGTAGAACTACCATATGACCCAGTAATTCCACTACTAGGAATATACTCAAGGGACTTGAAAGCAGCAACATGAACAAACATCTGTACATCAATTTTCATTGCAGCATTCTTCACAATAGCAAAAATTGGAAATGACCTAAATGCCCCTCAGCAGATGAATGGATAAACAAAATGTGATACATACATACAGTGGAATGCTATTCAGCCAGAAAGAGAAATGAAGTCTTGATACATGTTACATCATGGATCGAGCTAGAAGCCACTGTGCTGAGTGAAGTAAGTCAGGCACAAAAGGATAAAGATCATATGACCTCACTTACATAAAAAGACAAGAACAGGTAAATATACAGAGACCAAAGTTTCTTAGAGGTTAGCAGGGGTGGGAGGGAGGGGGAAAGGGGGAGGTTATTGCTTATGGAGCACTGAGTTTTGTTTTACAGTGATGGAAAAATTGCTTTGATTGAAGGTAGTGTTACACAGAAGATTAATGTAATTGCTGTCAATAAGTTGTACACCTGTAACAAGTTGAATTGGAAAATGTGTGATAAATACATTTACAACAACAAAAGGGGCAGCTTCTGAGGTTGCTTATGTACAATCAAGCGCCTCATGGTTTTTGGTTTCTTGGTTTGGCAGCTTAGGATCATGGCTTCATGGGACATCCTAGTTAATTGGCCTAATGTTGTGCTTAGCACTTCTGTTCTAGTTCATTGAGTAGTGCCTGGGGTCTTAAAAGCTTGAAAGTAGGCATCCAAGGAAAAACAATTGGTCTCAACTGGCCTGGAGTAACACAAGAAGGAGAGTCAGGAATGTGAGGAAGAAATGGAATGTGTTGTTAGTTGCTTGCATGAAAAACTGCCTCCTTTGCTATGAGACCAGAAGGACTGGAGGATGCCTGACTACAGTTACTGAATGTTTTGATGAAAGACTTTATAGAAGAATCCTGATCAAAAATGAGAAAATGCAGAACAGAGTTTCATGGAATCTAGACTTTATAGAGCCATTGAGGCTGAATGAACCCCTGAAATGATTGCCCTGAGATAATCTTTAAACCTTAAACCTTAAATCAAAAATATCTTCTGAAGTCTCCTTAAAACCAAACAATAGTTTAGCTTAACCAGTAGTAAAGAGTGTAAGGAGGCCTGGTGGCACAGTGATTAAGTGTTCGGCTGCTAACCAAACGATCAGTGGTTCAAAAGACGTGGCAGTCTGCTTCTACAAAGATTAACAGTCTTAGAAACCCTATGGGGCAGTTCTACTCTGTCCTATGGGGCACTGGAAGTCGGAATCAACTTGAAAGCAACGAGTTTGGATTTTTTTGTTTGTTTTTGTTTAGTAAAGAATGCCAGCCTTGAGTATTGTGTTCTTTTAAGAACTATCTACATGGTATCAAATTGACAGCAACAACTCGAAAGGTTACATAGGAAACGTAGAGAGCAGTGAGTTTATGTTAATGGGGAGGAAAAATTTGGAAAAGGAGGGTAAGAATGGTTGCATAACTTGAAGAATGTGATCAAAGTGTTCCTGAATTGTACATAAAGAAATTGCTGAATTGGTGTATGTTCTTTTGTGTATATTCTCAACAGCAGCAGCAAATAAATAATTAAAAAAACACATTTAACTGAAGTCTAAATGAAATGGATTATGCTCTTTTATTACAACTTTGAAATAATATCTTTAAAGTCAATGTACAATGTGCCATTTTAAAACACCTTATATAGTCATTTTACCTTTTTTTGAGAAATTGAAAAAAAAGAACAAACTAACAAAATTAATTACCTATGGGAAGAGGTGCAGGTAGAAGGGGTAAGGGAGGGAGTATATAGGTTTTACACTTGAAATCATATTAATGTTCTACATAAATGAATAAAATAAAATTAAATCAACAAGACTGGGAAGGACTCTAAAACCAAATGCAAAGAGAAGCAAATGAACATATCCGTATTTCAAATGAAAGGACAAATAGGATCTACCCAAGTAATTTTTCAACACAGCAATTTGATTATATACCCTTAGTCTAAAGAAAATAAAAACTACAAATATACCATGAACTACTATTAGACATTTTTAGCAAAATGAGTACGAAAATTCTGAAAGTATTTTGTGTGTATAATAAATTGAACAAATGAATAAACATACTGATATTTTGGGAGTCCCAGCTCTCACAATGAAGACACAAATATGGATTGAGGGAAGGCAAAGAGGAATCTTGTAGGATTGCAATTGAGATATCTGTGTAGATTCATTTCTTATACACTCAATCACACACATACACACACCATGTTTTTATAGCTCTGTCGATTAAAAGACTCAATAGCAGTAAGCAAACCTAATGTCCATAAAGTATGTTTTAAATACCACTCCCTAGTGAAAGGAAGATGTCAGATATAAAGTGTAAAGTGGTACATAGTAAATCTAACAGTTCAGAGATACTCTTTCTATCCACTGTGGCTCTTGTAGACTAACATGAGATCTTCTCCAAGTCTCCCAACCTATCTCTCTGACTTCGCAAATAAATGAAACACATGAAACGCTACCAGGGATCTTCCTTACCACACTCACTATGGTGATACTCATTGGGCTACCCTTCCCAGGATATAATTCTACATCCTGAGTCATTCCTTCTTTCCTTTCTCCTGTCAATTGGTTGTTCTTGTGTGTTTTTTATTTTGTTTTTCCAGAGTTCAGGTCCTTAAACTGGTATAGGAGAAAGCATCTTGACAGGAATGAGAAAGACAGGGTAATGAAATTTCAGTTATTTAAGATAGCAGCAATGCTAAGTAGTAAGTTGGCTTCCTCATTTGTTTGTTCGGTTGTTTTGCTTTTTTGCTGGTGAGGAATTTGCTTTTCTGAACCAAGGCTAATCAGTGGTAGATGGAATAATCTACTTTCAGCGGGTTGGGCTCTTGAAAAGTTAATCAAGTACACTTTTAAATACACCTCCAATAATCACAATGGCTAAGATTCTGGAAATAGATTGAAATTCCCAGTTCGAGTGGTATTATACATTTTTGGTCTTTTTCTGTGTCTTCAATGGCAGTTCAGCAGAAAGTTGAAAGAGGCAATGTAAGTGGTTATTAAGCAGACGCCATTTTAAATTGAAAGTTGCTTTAATTCTTTTTAAGGAACTTATTAATCTTCATTTATTATTTCATCATTGCATTCTCTGTACACTCTTGAACCTTTAATATGTTTAGCTTGGCTTACAAACTTTCAGACTTTACTAATGCTCCCTGTAAATTATCTAAGATGCTCTCAACTTTTAGGTGGATACATTTTTTCTCTCCTAGGATAATGCAAAGTGGAGAATTATGTTACCCTACTCCCCTGACACAACTTGCCTAGCCATTCCACTTCTCAACATCCTGGAGAAAGCTCAAATATCTCTTCTCACCCTACGGTGGACAAATACCATTTCTAACCCTTTCTTCACTTTGCCCCATTTTCCCAGGCCCGAAATGAGTCAGCTAGAGTTGAATTATTCTCAAGGCAACCAGAGAAAGCTGCTGAAAGGCAGCTGCTGTCACCCTCTCGAGCCTCTAATCTCATAATTTCTTCATGGCCTTCTGCACACTGGGGGTCACTGAACAACCTTCTACACCTGCAGGTGTTATTTTGCACGTCTTCCCCTGGGCCCTCAGAACCCGAGCTGGGCCTTTTCTTGGCTTCCTGCTGCTAAAAGCCAAACAAAGGGAAGTGAGAGAGCATCATTTATAAAACCTCTTTAGAGGGTAGCAGGAAGGGAGTGAGTGTCGACAAGACATTTATCTCTGGAGGAAAACAACCACTCAAAGCGCATACCTGGGCTTCCAACACGGATAGGTTTATAGGTAAACATGGTTTAACTATAACCTTTAGCCACCACAGCCCCAGCCAGCCTTTCATTTCCCATTCTTCAGTTGTGTGTATTGATTTCTGCTCTGTGGCCAGTGTTCTGTCTCAGGCGAGAAGGGAGGGCTGGGCTCAGAGTCGTGTAAATCAATGGAGAAGGAGAACATGTGAGAAGAGGTAGGAACAGTGGAAAAACAGAGCCTGAAACTGCAATTGGTACTGTGTGCCCTTCAGCCACACCACATTCCTGATAGATGTCTCCACCTCATTTCTCAGGATTCCTTGCTTGACTGCCCTACACCATGACCCTCCACCTGCCAATGATATCACAGGGAATGGAGAAGGTGGCACAGAATATAAAATTATGTTGCTCTGCACAACCAGTGCCTATCTTTCCCATTTAGTAAAAATAGTAACAGTGACCGCCATCACATCACACCCACCTCCCCATGTTTGAGAAAGCCTTGAAGTTATCATAAAACTCTTTGCTGTCAAGATGATTCTGACTCAGAGCGACCCTATAGGCTAGAGTAGAACTTCCCCGTAGGATTTCCAAGGAGCAGCTGGTGAATTTGAACTGCCAACCTTCTGGTTAGCAGCCAAGTTCTTAACCACTGTGCCACCAGGGCTCCTGAGGGTACTATAAACATCCCTTATAATGGATTTAAAGAAATTTTTGATGTACTCTTTGATCCCCACAGGATGTTGCTTCCTGTTAATACCCTGGAGTATTATCATAACGTCATATTTCAAAAGCATCTCAGGTGTTAAAGAGCTCTTGTGTTGTAACCCCCGTTCCATCATTTTGTTCTTTATGCTACTCATAGGGTCACGTCCTTGTGAATTTCTCCAGAACTGATGAGTTATTTTTTTCTCCCCACTACAACCACCACAACTTTTGCACATCTTCTGTCACTGCCATGTAATTATTTGTTCTCTCAACTAGGTTGTAGAGTTTTTATCCTGAGGAAGTGGCACACAGTAGATGTTTCATAATTGTCTGATGGATTATTTAATGCATTAAATGAAAGAATAAAGCCTTACCTAAAATAGAAAAAGCCTACTTGCTGGCTCAGTTCATATTTGAAAGCTGAGTAGTTGGAGAAACTAAATCAATAAAGTTTGTGGTTGCCCTCCATAGCCAATATTTGGCATGCAAAACAGCGTCAATGCACTGTACTTGGGACAGAATCCAATGCTGATGACAGATCTTTGCTATGTAATTTGTGGGGCCCAGTGCAAAATGAAAATGTGAGGTAGTTTGTTCAAAAAGCAGGAAAACAAAGGCCATTAAAAGCACTAAAATATAAAGCTTTTTCCTTTTGTCTGCAGCTCTCGCTCGATTTGTCATGGCGTTTTTTTTACTTGCTATTTAATACCATTCTAAGTAAGGAAAAATTAAAGCTTTCAATTATTATCATGAATTTTACCATTCATTTTTGTATTGCTATGCCAGTTGTAAATGCAAATATCAAAAACCAAACCAAACCCATTGCCATTAAGTCGATTCTGACTCACAGCAACTCTTTAAATCATACCGTGGAATCACAAAATTATAGAATTCATGTTTGTAACTCATATATGCATATATATTTCATTCTTACCAGAACAGTGGAAACCCTGAACAAAACTAGCTTAATTGTTCTTACCTCACTTTTTGATGTGTACGTTCTGCAAACACACTGTACCTCCATTCTGTGATGAGTAAAGGAGGACTAAGATGAAAAATACCTGAGTTGCCCTATCTTTCCTTTTCCTTCTATGGCACCATTTTCCAAGTTAAGAGGTTGGCTAATACAAGTTACAGAAGTCAGAAAGGATATGATAGGGTTTCTTGGTTGTTTGCATTTCTTAGAATGCCATTACCTTCTTTCTGCGTGTGAATTAAGTTCTGATCCAATTGAAAGCATGGTCCCTCAGGATTATCCATGACCTGACTTAGTCTTAGATGTAATACACTTACCTTGAACAAACTTTAAGTCTCCCTGAAGGCCCACACACCTTGGGTCCACTGGAATTCTATACTCATGGGGCACTATGTACGCTGTATGCAAATGGTGCAGGAAGGAACACCACACACACATACTGCACAAATATTCTCTTTATGTGCATTTTCCATCATTCTGCTGGACTTCACTTACAAGATGCAAGTTCAAAGATAAAATTATTAAGAATTTAAATATGGTTAAAAAAAAAGAATTTAAAGATAGTGACAGGAGAGCATTAAACGAAGCTTGGGCCCTTCTGAAGGCAAAGCCCTGTGTGACTACGCTGGCTGCACACTCATGAAGCCAGCCCTGACTGATGGTCATGCTCGACATAAGATGAGCTTGTGACGTGGAGATGAAGTCCTCTGAACCATCCTATTACCAACTGACAGGACCATGCTGACTTCCCATGTTTCTGTCAAAACAGACCTTCAAACTATCTCCTCCTATTCGCTATCAGGTAAAAATGTTATCATCCATTCACACTGGACTTCTTCCATATTGCTACAAACCGGGACTGAGAAGTGTTTGGGCTATGCCGAGTGTATTCCCAGTTCTGCCATTCTCTCTACCTTTAACAGCCTGCCTTGCTAAGCAGAACATTCTTCAGCAGAGTGCAATGATAAGGACTGCACGCCACATAAAGCCCAAGACTGGGTCTCTGCCTCCCTAAGCCCTGATGAACTCTCATCATTAGCAGGAGCTTGCAAGCCCCACGCTGTTAAGCACAGTTATGAAGGAAATCTGGAGGTGGAAACCTTGTCAATCACCAACAATGGGGCTTGCTCAGCTGATAATGGAACTGTTGCTGCTGCCTAAGAAAGATTACTGTTAGCATTTTGGAAAAGGTAGCAGAGTGACCTTTCTTTCTGAGAGCCAAAGACCCGAAGTGTCTGACAGCTTTGCTGATGGATTATTTTTTTTTTCCTTCTTTCTTTCCACACCTGGGATTCAAGAGGCATTAAAGCGCTTTTAAGCCAAAGAGCTATCTTCATCTCCATGAAGCTTTCCACATTACGTTCTACCACTTAGCAATTAATTAAATTATGATTGATTATTATTTACTTTTCCTGCACTTCATACCACCCAATAGAAGCTTCCACCATCCTCCTAAAGAGTGTTTCTGTTTATTAATTGTGCTCCTCTTCACTTTTGGTGAATATTAGATTTCAGCAAAACATGATGAATAGATGTAACGCCAGTGATAATGTCAGTGAAAAGAAAGGCAAAATAGCTAAAGAATCTTTTTTTTTTTTTTTTTTTTGCTTTCTGCAAAATTTACCCCAGTAAGGATGGGTAATTTTTTGCCAGTTTTATTGAAATACAATTCATATACAATAAATTTTTGTACACCACTCTTCTGTCAGTTTGTCATACTGTGCTGGCTGTGATGCTGGAAGCTATGGCACGTATTTCAAATACCAGCAGTGTCACCCATGGTAGACAGGTTTCAGTGGAGCTTCCAGACTAAGACAAAGTAGGAAGAAGGACCTGACAATCTACTTCTAAAAAATCAGCCATGGAAAACCTTATGAATAGCAATGGAATACTGTCTGATACAGTGCCAGAAGATGAGCCCCTCAGGTTAGAAGGCATTCAGAATACGACTGGGGAAGCGCTGCCTTCTCAAAGTAGAGTTGACCTTAATGATGTGGATGGGGTAAACCTTTCTAGACTTTTCATTTACTTATGTGGCACTACTTAAAACATCCTTTAATAATTAGAGCATGGAACGTACAAAGTATGAATTTGGAAAAGCAAAAGATCGCTTTAAAGTGTTAAAAAGCAAAGATGTCACTTTGAGGACTAAAATTTGCGTTACCCAAGCCATAGTATTTTCAATTGCCTCATATGCATGCAAAAGCTGGACAATGAATAAGGAAGACCAAAGAACAATTGATGCCTTTGAATTATGGTATTGGCAAAGAATATTGAATATACATACCACGGACTGCCAGAAGAATGAACAAATCTGTCTTGAAAGAAGTATAGCCAGAAGGTCCCTTAGAAGCAAGGATGGCAAGACTTTGTCTCACATACTTTGGACATGTTATCAGGAGGGACCAGTCCCTGGAGAAGGACACCATGCTTGGTAAAATAGAGGGTTAGCGAAAAAGAAGAAAACCCTAAACGATATGGATTGACACAGTGGCTACAACAATGGGCTCAGACAAAAGCAATGATTGTAAGGATGGCTCAGGACCAGGTAGTGTTTTGTTCTGTTGTACGTGGGGTTGCTATGAGTCGTAATCGACACAAAGGTACCTAACGACAACAACCCATCTGTCAGTTTGTTGTACTGTGGCTGTTTGTGTGTTGCCATAGTGCTGGAAGCTATATCACTGGTGTTTCAAATACCACCAGGGTCACCATGAGGGACAGGTTTCAACAGAGCTTCCAGGCTAAGACAGACTAGGAAGAAAGTCCTGGCAATCTACTTCCAAGAAATAACCAGTGAAAAACTTATGGATCACAACAAAATAATGTCCAACTCACTCGCTTTGAGAACATCATCAGGAGGGATCAATAGCTGGAGGAGGATACCATGTTTGGTGAAGTAAAGGACCAGCAAAGGAGATCTTCAGTGAAATGGATCAGCACAATAACCACAAAGATGGACTCAAACATACTGGAGATAGTGAGGATGATGAAGGACCAGACAACATTTCATTCTGTTGTACATAAGATTGCCATGAATTGGAGTCAATTCAATGCAGCTGTCTATCTATCTATCTATTGATCTACCTTCCTATCTAAAATTAAGCAATTTACGAGTTTGACAAATGTATACCACTAACACAAGCGTGACATAGAATGTTTTTATCACTCTACCCACCCTACAGAGCCCTGGTGGTGCAATGGTTAAGCATTTAGCTGTTAACCAAAAGGTCAGCAGTTCGAATCCACCAACCAATCCTTGGAAACCCCATGGGGCAGTTCTACGCTGTCCTGTAGGGTTGCCATAAGTCGGAATCAACTCAATGTCAATGGATTCAGTTTGGCCCACTCTATGATGCCTTGTAGTAAATACCCTCCTCTCACACATTAGCTTCTGGCAACAAATGATATGATCTCTGTCACTACAGTTTTGCCCTTTCAAAAAGTTCGTGTAAATTGAAACATACAGTTCATATCCCTTCATTTCTGGTTTCTTTCACATGACAAAATGTATGTTGTTATATGAATCCTGTTTATTAATAAGTAATATCTATTATATGACTATTCCACAATTTGTTTATCCATTCATCTGCTGATGGAAATCGGACTTGTTTCCAACTTGGAGCTATTGTGAATAAAGCTGCTATGCACATCTTTGTACTAGTCTTTTATGGGTGTACACTTTTATTTTTCTTTGGTATAAGCCTAGAAATGAAATTGCTGGGTCATATGGTAAGTATATATTTAACTTTATTAGAAACTACCAAATGGTTTTACAAAGCAGCTGTATCATTTTTCATTTAACTATATATATGTGGGTCTATTTCTGGACTCTATTCTGTTCTATTTATCTAATGTCTATCATTGTGCAAATACAGCACTCAAGGTAATATGAGTCCTCCAATTTTGTTTTTATTTTTCAAAATTGTTTTGGCATTTCTAATTCCTTTGCTTTTCCATATACATTTTAGAATCAGCACACTGTCAATTTATACCAACAAATCTGCTTGAATTTTTATTGGAATTACATTTAATCCATAGATCAAATTGGGGAGAATTTACATCTCAATAAATACAAATCTGTTATCTTGCTATTTATTTTTTCTTGTCCCATTTGTTCTTTTTCTTTTTTTCTGATTTCTTTTGTATTGACTATATATTTTTTATGATTCTATTTCATCTCAATAATTTTCTTATTTGTTATTTATTGTTTTAACATTTTAAATGATTGCTGTAGGCTTTACATAATATATTTTTAACTTATCAGAGTTCATCTTCAAATATTATATCATACCACATAAGGTGTAAGTTTACAACAGTCTACCTATATTACTCTATTTCTGTCCTTTGTGATATTATTGTCATACATTTTATTTCCACATAGATTAAGAACGTTGTTACTGTTTTTCTTTAAACACTCAATTCTCCTTTAAAGACTTAAAAACAGTAAGAAAAGGCTTTTATATTATCCCTGCATTTAGTATTTCAAGTGGTTTTCCTTCCTTTGTGTAGCTCCAATTTTTCACTAGTATCATTTTCCTTTTGCTTAAAAAAGCTTCCTTCAATATTTCTTGCAGTGCTGGTCTGCTGGCAATGGATTCTCTCAGCTATAGTTAGTTTGTAAAAGTATTTTATCTCATTTTTGAAAGCTATTTTTGCTTGGTATAGAATTCTAGGTCTACATTTTTCCCCTCTCTTAGTACTTTAAAGATGCTGCTCTATTGTCTTCTGGCTTGCATGATTACTTAAGAGATTTCTAACATCATTTTTAATCATTTTTGACCTATATGCCATGTGCTTTTTTTAATGGCTGCTTTTAAAGTGTTCTATCATTGGTTTTCAGCCATTTGATTATGATATGCCTTGGTATGGTTTACTTCATGTTTATTCTGTTTATTCAGTGAGTTTCTTGGATCTCTGACTATACAGTTTTCAACAATTTTGGGAAAGTTTTGGCCATTATTTTTTCAAATATATTTTATTGTCCCTCTTCTTATCTCTACTCTTTCTGGTAATCTAATTAAACATATATTGGGCCCCTTTATAATGTCTCACTAATGTTCTTGTTCATTTTTTCCAATCTTTTTCTCTATGCTTCACTTTTCATGTTTCTTTCATTGTCTTCAAGTTCACTACTCTTTTCTTCTGGAGGGTCTGATCTGCTGTTAATCTCATTCAGTGTATATATATATATAGGATATTGTATTTTCTCTAGATATTCCATTTGAAAGTTTTATGTACCTTTCATTTCTTTCTTTATAATTTTAATGTTTTCCTCTGTGTCTTGAATATATTGTATTATATTTCTGATGTTGTTGTTAGGTGCCATCAAGTTGATTCTTCTCATGGTGACTCCATGTGATAGAGTAGAACTGCCCCATAGGGTTTCCTAGACTGTAATCTTTACAGGAGCAGATGCCAGGTCTTTTATCTTGCAGTTTTGCTTGGTGGGTTTGAACAGTCAACCCTTCAATTACCAGTCAAGCACTTAACCTTTATGCCACCACAGTTCCTGTATTCACATATTTATGATAAATCTTTTTAAATTCTTATCTGATAATTCTATTGTCTCTGTCAATTCTGGGTCTTTTTCTATTCATTTTTATCCTCAGTTTTTGCATTGTGTTTGTCTGCTTCTTTACATGTATGATAATGTTTTATTGAATAATTAGCATTGTAAATTTTATGTTGATTGGTAATGAATTTTTTTGTATTTATTTATTATTAGGCTTCTTTTCTGGGATTCATTTGTTACATGAAATCAGTTCAACCATTTTTAAGCTTACTTTTATGCTTTGTTAGGGTGATTCCAGAGCAGCTATTAGTCTATGCTCCATTACTGAGGCAATACCCTTTTGAGGACTCTACATGATGGTCCATATATTACAAGGTTTACTTATAATATACCCTAGTTTACTTGTAAATTACTTTACTCTTTGGGATACAAACTAATCCCTCCTCTGTGTAAGCTCTGGATTTGTTCCACCAACTTCTGCTGTCCCTACACCCGCAAACTCAGGTGGTTTCTTCCCATGCATGAGTAGATCAAAACTCAGCCCAAGGCTCAAGGGAACCCCTCTGCAGATCTCCAGAGCCCTTTCTCAATACAACTCCTTTCTGGCCACCAAATTCTAGTCACCATGTCCTGCACAAACAATGAACTCTGACTCCTCAACGCATCACAGCTGCTGAGTTCTGTTGGGATTCTGCTTCCTGCACTATGGACTGAAAACTATCTTTAGACAGTAAACTGGGGCAACCAGAGGGCTCCCCTCATTTGTTTTACTTCTCTTTGCTATCACTGGTCTGCACCGCCTATTTTACAGCATATGAAATCTGGGTTGTTTCATATATTTTATCTATTTTCTAGTTGTTTAAAGTAGGATGGTAAATATGGTCTCTGTTACTTTATCATGCCAGAAGTAGAATCTCAGTGTGTCTGTTTTTAAAGTAGATAAATTGTAACATACAACTGCTGACCATACCAAATGTGAAAACTATTTGTCTGCACTCAAATGTAATGAATAAAAACCCAAGAGTATTAACTAAGATGAAGTCCATCATGTTGTGTGTATGATTTGATGCAAAGGCATAGGATTGATAGATCTCAGATCAAAGTTGGCTAAAAGACATTGAAAGAAGAAAGAACAGAAATATCCTCTAATTGCTCCTTTACATCCTTTTACTAAGAATTTGATACCAAATAAAATTAATGAGTTGTGACAACTTAGTTAAAATCAACATATTATTCAAGGTGTCACCTCTAATTTTTATTTACTCTCTTTTAAAAAACTTTCATTAAGTATCACCTGTATGCAAAGCATTATGCTGGCTACTGAGAAAACACAAAGAAATAAATTAATCATAGTCTCAAATACAAGAAACTTATGGAATAATATCACTCTAATATAAAGCAGAATAAAATAAGTCCCATAACAGGAATAGTTGGAAATTGCTATGAGAGTACAGAGAATGGAATTATTACTATTACTTGGAGGGAGGATAGCTAATTTCACTGAGTGTTTTCTGTGGCCAGGCATTTTAAGTGTCTCATATTACTATCACGTTTAATCCTCAAATATACTCTATGAGGTAGATGCTATTAATATCTCCATTCTACTCACAAAGACGTTAAGATTCAGAAGGAGTACCTTGCCCAAAGTCACAGTTAACAATAAATGGCAAAAACTGGAATTTAAACCCTGATGACATGACTCCAGTGTTCATGCTATTAAGCACTAAGATTCCACAAATATTGCCATTGATCTGATCCCTGAAGGTTAGTTTAATTTGTGTAGGTGGAAAAGTAAGGGGAGAATATTTCAGACTTAAGGAACGGCATGAACAAAAAAATGTTGAGGTATTAAATGTGTAGAAATGCACTGCTAAAGTTCAAGGAATGGGAATATTGTGGAAGGAAAAGTTGGAAAGATATCATGCTGATGCTCAAATATCACCCTAAAGAGAATTACTCTTCTTGACAGTTTATAATTATGCATTACCTAGGTATTGGTTTTTATGCTAAAACTAATGATATTATAAGCCTCAAAAATCTCTAACCACAGTCAGATGTTCAGACAAACAAAAAAACAACATGTTGTGTGAAAAATATATTCTTATTATTGCTTTTTAAGGATATACTAGAGTGGAAAACGAATTCCTGATATGTTTCCAGTTCCAGGAAACTTCAACATTCATAAATAGAAAGACATAGGGATAATAAAGTTACCCTAATCCACTTAAGAGAGATGATGTATAAAAAGCAGGGAAACTATAAATAAAGGCAACTGTTACTGAAACTATCAAAATATAAACCAGAAATGATTTAATATACTGGTAATCAGAGTGACACTTTTTACTTTTCAAGTAAGTTTCTAGTGTTTATTCTGTGGTTTGAATTTCTTTTTTCCTTATCTTCCAGTTGGGGAAGCATGTTGCCTTGTGTTTGCATACTGTTACTCAACAAGAAGTAATGCAAACAATCCTGACATCGAAATAAGTCAAAAGGATTTAATTTCAGAGTGACTTTTATTTTTCTTATGAAGGTCACTGTTAATAATAATGATACTAATTAATTGCATTTGTATAGAGTTTCACAAATTCAATGATGAGAAGACAGGTGAAGTGACTTTCTTGGTTTATGTTAGCTGGCAAATGGCAAAGATGGAACAGAAATATAGAAATACTAATGCCATTTCATGCTTTCTCTCTATTATGATGTTCCTAAACAACAATCCCAACAAGAGATAATCCAGAAATTTCTAAAATAAAACTATTGAGAGAACAAAGGCTACATGTTACCTATCTGGCCAAGGCAGAGAACAAAGAATTTTACTTTCTTCCATCTGCCTTGCAACAGGAGACAGACAAGCAGGTAGTCTAGGAAACTTCCAAGGCCAGAATTTTGAGGGAGTATGTCTTTTGATTGCATGGAGTATCAACATCATCAAAAGTAATTAATATAGTCATTGGGAACTTGCAAGGTACAAAAGGAGTAATGACAAGAAGCCCGTGAGTGAAGTCCAGGAGAAAACAGTCACAAGCTTCCAGTGGAATTGCACAGATGCGCTTAATTCTCCCAGCAGTGATGTGTGACAACACTGGCTGCAAAGTGTTGTAGAACAGGAAAGCTCACTCAGTCCTCAGCGGCTTGGGTTTTTATTGGGAATCAGTCACACAGTCATGCAGCACCCACTACTCAGCTCTAGTACCATACAGCAAAAACAGGTGTTCACCATAAATCACATTGTTAACCTCAACTATCTGGTCACACTGATACCATATGGTCCAAGGCCTCAGGCATACAAAAACACTCATATCAGGAAAAATATTCTAAGGACTCAGAGCTTGTATCTCAGGAGCCAGGCAGTCCAGAAGATAGGCCTTTCTTGGCAATGTGCAGGGTTTCAGCAGCCCAGGCCTGCTGAGTTAACCCTTTCCTGCACACACATCAAATTAAAACTGCTACAAACCTAAGGTTAAGAAGGAAATCCTTAAAATAGCCAGAGAAAAATGATACATTACATATAGGTGAGCAGTAATACGAATTATATATCTTCTCATCAGATACAATGGACATCAGAACACAATAGAATTTCATCTTTAAAACAATGAAAGGAGGAAAAAAAAAAAACCCTGTCAACCAAAAATTCTATATCTGGTGGATTAATCTTTCAAAATGATGATGAAGGGGGCAGAGCAAGAAGGTGAAGTGAGTGGACGTTCCCATTTACTCCCCCAGCAACTAACCCACAGAACAAAGAGTAAAAAACAAGCAGAAACTGATATCTCAGAACTCTAGACAGCAGCTGAGGTATTGGAGAGTCAGGGTGAATGCAGAAGCAAGGGAAAGGAAGAGCAGGACAGCACACACTGGGAGAACCTACCCACTAACAATGGGAGCACTCACTCATCACAGCCATTTTGGGACAGGGCTAACACCCCCAAAAGGGAACATAGAAAAGGAGCTAATCTGAGGAAACAGTAGGCCAGTTTTTTTAAGGTGGCACAAATTGGTCTGGGAGTTCACACGCCATGCAGTTGGGAGGGCGCAAAGGGAGACTGGTACTGAGAGAGACTGATGTAGATTCTCACTGAGGCCTGAGATGGCCAGTCACTAGACCAGGAGGAAATACAAAGGCAGCCGGGGGTGGGGAATAGTTCAGAGTGACAAGCCTACACAGAGGGAAATGATGGCCCACAGCAGGGCACCATGGGAGAGTCTGTGCAGGGGCACCCATGAGAGAAAGACTTAGGGAAGTGCCCACCTTCATCACAGGAAAATCAAACCCCACTGCTTACATCAGCATCTACAACCAGCTAATCCCCGCCAAGCTTATGTATTGAATTCCAGAGATCAAGCCTCCAAAACTCCTGAATTAGGACTAAAAAAAAAAAAAAAAGAAAAGAAAACCTAGGAATAAGAGTGCCCTCTAGTGGTTCTCAGAAGAAGATACCAAGCCCACTGCCACTGGGATGATTCTGACTTATCACAATCCTATGGGGGGAAGGGGAGCTGCCCCGTGGGGTTCCCAGGGCTGTAAATCTTTGCAGTGGTGGGCTGATGCATCTTTATTCCAGAGTGGCTGGTAGCTGTGGGCCCCAGCCTTTCAATTGGCAGCCAGGCACTTGGCTGCTGTGCCACCAGGGTTCCCAATCAGAAAATTTTCCCACAAAAACCCGAATACAAAATTTAAAGTAGAAGGAGAAAAGATAACAAAATGGCCAAAGTTCAAAAAAAAAAGGTAAAACACACAAAAATCACAATAGAAGAAGGACCAATCAAAAGCAAAACATGAAGAAGAACAAATTTCTCCTATGGAAGCCAGACTAATGCAAAGAATTGTTGTGATCTTTAATGTTATGTGTTAACTTGACTAGGCCATGACTCTTAGTAAAGTAATTACCCTCCATTTTGCCATCTAATGGGAAGGGAGTTTCTTTGACGGTGTGGCCTATATCCAATATATATGGACATTCTGGAAAAGCGCTCTCTTTCTGGATCCTGTATCCAACTTGTCATCCTCTGACCTCCAGCTCTTGGGACATGAGCCAGCAGTCTGCCATCTGACCTGCAGATTTTAGGATTAGTCAGCTCCTGCAGCCCTGTGAGCCAGGAGCCTGCCATCTGAACTGCTGATCTGTAGGGGCTGAACTGTTGATTTATCCATGATAGTAACCACACTTACCTTGTCTTTGTCAATTGAGTGCTGCCACTTGGGCCCTACCACCAAGGGGTCCAATCAGCCCCCTTGTAGTTAGGTATCTTAATTCAGTTAGGGCAGTTCCCACTGTCAAATCTGATTTACATAAAATAGCAATCACAGCAGTCTTCAAGGATGCTGGGGTTCCCTTCACAAATTTGTTCCTCACTGTTGTGTGTCCTCTGGGCACTCCATGTTGAATCTATGTGTCTAACCTGATAAATCCACTCTAACATGCCAATGGGGGGTTCATCAGCCCTTACAATGACGTGAGTGAGGAGAAGCCTCCAGCCTGACATCTGACCTGTGGATTTGGGATTTGCTAGCCTTCACAACTGCATGAGCCATTTCCTTGAACTAAATTTACCTACCTAACTATCTACCTACCTACCTATCTGTCTTAGTCTGGGTTCTCTAGAGAAGCAAAACCAGTAAAGTATATAAATATACATAGAAAGAGATTTATATCAAGGAAATGGTTCACACAGTTTTTAGAGGCTGTAACATCTCAAGTCCATGGGGCAGGAAAGAGGTTTCTCCTGATTCACATAGCCACAGGGGCTGTTGAACCCAAGATTGACAGGTCAGAAAGCAGTGTTGTTGTAGGTTTCTCCTGACACATATAGCCTCAGGGACTGGCAAACCCAAGATTAGCAGGCTGGAGAGCAGGCTTGTTGCTTACAGGCTATGAAGAATGATGAATCTAAAGATTGGCAGGCAAGACTACAGGTAAGCTGCTAGCTCAAGACCCAAGAACTGGAGGTCAGATGAACAGGAGCCAACTGCAGGATCCAGAACAAGCAAAAGACCTGGCAAAGAGACCAAGAAGGACTAGCCAGTGGAAGACGGAGAGATGAAGGCTGAGGGGGTAGTGAGCCACCACAGGCCCCACCCCTGCCGGTACCACTCACAGCAGATCCCATCTTGGTGGTGATCACATATCAAATCTCAATAGCGAAGTCATCACAACATTATACAACTGCAAAACACTGAGAATCATGGCCCAGCCAAGTTGACACACAATCTTAACCATCATACTATCTATCTATCTATCTATCTATCTATCTATCTATCTATCTATCTATACGCTTCACCGGACTTGCTCCTCTAAAGAACCCAGCCTAAGACTTTTGGTACCAAGTTAGGTTCTACAGGAAAAAAATCGTAAGGGTGAGTTTTCTGAATTGGTTCTGAAGTCTAGCTAGTCTTAAAGGCACCGATGATTCTGCCTCCATTAGTAAAGAGGACACTACTAATTCATATGTGAGATGGCAACAGAGATACACAAAATATCATCACCAATGGATCAAATATCTGGGTGATTACAGATTTGAAACTTTTCTACAATTTTTTCAGTAAGAAAATTATAGGGAGTCTGGTTGGTTGGTCCTACTTTCACTAGACAAAGTGGTGAAAAAAAGAGATGAGTTCAGGGATTGAGAGTCACAGCTCAAGTGCCACATACAAGATCTGAAAGTTGCAACTTGTGCCCTGAAAGAAACCCTTATTTCTTGTAGTAACAGAGCTGATATTGCTGAAAACCAAACCAAAGTCTCATCGTAAGAGTGGCTGAATTACAACGCCAACTGAATCCTTAAACTTGAATGGTGTCTGAAGTTAAAGTGAAGGCATTGATTGGGAAGAAATGGGATCCTGAAACTCGGGATGGGGACGTGGGCAGACAATCAGGAAGCTGGGGATATTGAGCCCCTAAATTCCATTGAATCATTCCTGTCCACAGAATCAGCCCTCTCACTCCCATCAGAAGAGATTAGGCCATCATTGTCTGCTAAGCCACCTTCCCCAGTAAAACCATTATCACTTCCACCCCCTTCTAATGAAATTAACTCATCTGTGTCTGAAGAGTCTTTATCTGAGATATCACCTAGGGCAGAATATAGGGCATTGCCTGGGGCATCGTAAGAGGCAGAGGTCTTACAAGACATTGCTAAATATCCCCAGGACCCACACCTACTACCCATTTTTGTTTCTAGACCTATAACTAGACTTAAGTCCCAGTGAGCCAAAAAATGTGAAGTACAAAGTGTGACCCAGAAAGGGGTACACTACACTCCAGAAGAACTGCTTGACTTTTCTAATATGTACAAACAGAAACCTGGGGAAAATGTGTGAGAATGGCTATTAAGAGTGTAGGATAATGGTACAAGGAACATAAGTTGAATCAGTCTGAGTTTATTGATTTGACCCACTAAGCACAATTGCTTCTTTCAATGTTTTAGTGTGAAAGGTTAGGAAAGGATCTAATAGTTTATTTGGTCGGTTCACTGAAGCATGGATTACATGGTGGCCTACACTAAATCAAGTTGAAGTACCAGACCTGCCTTGGCGTACTGTAGAATAAGGTATCCAAAAGCTTAGGGAAATTGGCATGTTAGAGTGGATTTATCAGGTTAGACCCATAGATTCAATATGGAGTGCCCAGAGGACACACAACAGTGAGGAACAAATTTGTGAAGAGAGCCCCAGCATCCTTGAGGACTGCTATGATTGCTATTTTATGTAAATCAGATTTGACAGTGGGAACTGCCCTAACTGAATTAAGATACCTAACTACAAGGGGGCTGATTGGACCCCTTGGTGGTAGGGGTCAAATGGCAGCACTCAATTGACAAAGACAAGCTGAGTGTGGTTACCATAATGGACAGCAGAGTCAAAGCAGTAATCTGAATAGTCTGACTTGTATGGACTTACATTGACTACTCAGTCATGGTGTCCTTAGGAGTGAAACAAATTGGAAATCTACTAATATTTACTTGATTTGTGCAAACAGAAGAATTCTAGGTCAAGTGAATGGCAGTCTAACTTGAATCACCAGAAAAGAGAGTCATGGCCACTGAATCAATTCTCAGACTTGGGCAAGTTTATAGACCCAATCTTTTGAATGAAGGGGAGGCAGGGTCCCCTTGAGGAAGGACACCACAGCACTGCCAAAAAATTATACTGTTAATCTTTCTCCTAGCCTTCACCAAAGGGAGCTACAGCCTTTTACAAGAGTGACTGTTCATTGGGGAAAAGGAAATTATCAGAATTTTGGGGGATTACTGGACACTGGCTCTGAACTGACACTAATTCCAGGAGGCTCAAAACATCACAGTGACCCATCAATCAGAATGGGGGCATATGGAGGTCAGGTTACTAATAGAGTCTTAGCTCAGGTCCATCTCACAGTGGGTCCAGTGGGTCCCTAATCTTATCCTGTAATGCTTTTACCTGTTCCAGAATGCGTAATTGGAATAGACATACTCAGCAACTGGCAGAACCCCCACATTGGATCTCTGACATGTGGAGTATGGGCTTTTATGGTAGGAGAAGCCAAGTGGAAGCCATTAAAACTATACCTAGCTGGAGAATAGTAAACCAAAAGCAATACCACATACCTGGAGGCATTGCAGAAATTAGTGACACCATCAAGGACTTGAAGGATGCAGAGGTGGTGACGCCCAACACATCCTCATTCAACTTGCCTATTTGTCCTGTGCAAAAAACAGACAGATCTTGAAGAATGACAGTGGATTAAGTTAAGTAAAATTAACCAGATGGGGACTCCAATTGCAGCTGTTGTTCCAGATGTAGTCTCACTGCTTGAGCAAATTAATACATCTCCTTGTACCTGGTATGCAGCTATTGAATGGAAAAATGCCTTTTTCTCAATTCCAGTTTGGAAGGAACACGAAAAGCAGTTCACCTTCAGCTGGCAAGGCCAGCAATACACCTTCACTGTTCTACATCAAGGATATATCAACTCTACAGCCTTATGTCATAATTTAGTCTGCAGGGAATTTGATCACATTTCTCTTCCACAAGTTGTCACACTGGTCCATTACAATGATGACATTATGGTGATTGGACCTAATAAGGAACAAGTATCAATGACTCTAGAATTATTGGTAAGACACTTGCATGCTACAGGTTGGGAAATTAATCTAACACAAATTCAAGTGCCTTCCACCTCAGTGAAATTTCTAGGGGTCTGTCTTAGTCATCTAGTGCTGCTCCAACAGAAGTACCACAAGTGGTTGGCTTTAACAAAGAGAAGTTTATTCTCTCACAGTCCAGTAGGCTACAAGTCCAAATTCAGGGCATCAGCTCCAGGGGAATGCTTTTTCCTTCGGCTCTGGAGGAAGGTCCACGTCTTCAATCTTCCCTTGGTCTGGGAGCATCTCAGCGCAGGAACCTCAGGTCCAAAGGATGCGCTCTGCTCCTGGCACTGCTTTCTTGGTGGTGTGAGGTTCCCATGTGTATCTGTTTGCTTCTATCTTTTATATCTCAAAAGAGATCGAATTAAGACACTATTTAATCTTGTAAACTTCATCAGTATAACCTCATCACAGTGATAGAATTTACAACACATGAGGAGATCACATATAACCTCATCATAGTGATAGAGTTTACAACACTTAAGGAAATCACATCAGATTACACAATCATGCAATACTGGGAATCATGACCTAGCCAAGTTGACAGATATTTTTGGGGGACACAATCCAATCCATGACACTACACCTTTTGGCCCCCAAAAATTCATGTCCTTGCAACATGCAAAATGTACTCATCTCATCATATCACAGCAAAAGTCTTGACTCCAAGTCTAAATTCCAAAAATTCCTCTTCATCTGTGAAATCTAGAATACAGGTTATCTGCTTCCAAAGGTGCAATGGCAGAACAGGCACAAGCTAGACATTTCCATTACAAATGGGAGAAACCGTAGGAGAAGGGATAACAGGTACCAAGCAAGTCAGCAGAACACATTACATTAGCCTCAAGGCTTTGAAAATAATCTTCTGTTCTCTGAGACCATTCACACAATAGCCCTGCCCTCCAGACTCTAGGTATTGGCTGCAGTCTCCAGATTCTGAGTGAAGGCCCCTTAGCCCCAGGCTTCAGCTCTGCCTTCCAGGCCCACCAAGACAGCAACTCTGCTCCCTAGGATTCAGGAGCACCATTCTCCTAGTCCATCAGAGTAATAACTCCACCCTTAGAAACAGCAGAGGCCATGGCTCCACCCTTTGAAACCCCTGAAGTCATGGCCATACCTTTTGAGACTGAAGCAGCTTGGCTTCTTGTGTTCCTTCTCTCTTCAGCTTCTGCTTCCTGTGGCCTCTTGGCCCTCAGGCCTCACATCTGCATCTTCCCTGCTGGGGCAAGTGTTCCAAAGCTCAGTAGCTCCACTGACTAAGTGCCTGGAGGCACCCCACTCTGCCAGGAAGCCTCCTGCGCACAGGCACTCGTCTCCCTTGTTCCGTGGGTCGGCTCCAGTGCCATCTCAAGCTGGTTTCCTGGTTCTGCTGCTGCTGGTTTTCTGTTGCTTCCCTTCTTTGCTGCTGCAGGTTCTCTGCCACTGCTGGTCCTTTGCCGCTGCTGCACCACTATCCATTCACAGTTTCAAAACTGATTCCACATTTTAGGTATCTGTTAGAGCAGCACTCCACCCCTGGTACCAAATTCTGTCTTAGTCATCTAGTGCTGCTCCAAGAGAAGTATCACAAGTGGATGGCTTTAACAAAGAGAAGTTTATTCTCTCACAGTCCAGTAGGCTACAAGTCCAAATTCAGGGCATCAGCTCCAGGGGAATGCTTTTTCCTTCAGCTCTGGAGGAAGGTCCGTGTCTTCAATCTTCCTTTGGTCTGGGAACATCTCAGCTCAGGAACTTCCGGTCCAAAGGACACGCTCTGCTCCTGGCACTGCTTTCTTGGTGGTGTGAGGTTCCCATGTGTCTCTGCTCACTTCTCTCTTTTATATCTCAAAAGAGATTGGATTAAGACACTATCTAATCTTGTAAACCTCATCAGTATAACCTCATCACAGTGATAAAATTTACAACTAAGGAGATCACATATAACCTCATCATAGCGACAGAGTTTACAACACTTAAGAAATCACATCAGATTACACAATCATACAATACTGAGAATCATGACAGAGCCAAGTTGACAGATATTTTTGGAGGACACAATTCAATCCATGACGGGGTCCAATGGTGTGAGGCATGTTGAAATATTCCTTCTAAAGTGAAGGATAAGTTGTTACATCGGGACCCTCCTACAAGTAAAAAGGAGGTGCAATGCCTGGTGAGCCTCTTTGGATTTTGGAGGCAACAAATTCCTTATTTGGGTGATCTTCTCTGGCCTATTTATCAAGTCACTTGAAAAACTGCTACTTCTGAGTAGGTCCAAGAACAAAAGGAGGCTCTGAGCAGATTCAGGCTACCATGCAAACTGCTCTGCCACTTGGGCCATGTGATCTCACTGATCTAATGGTGCTTGAAGTGTCAGTGGCAGCTAGAGACACTGTTTGGAGTCTTTGGCAGGTCTCTCTTGGTGAATCACAGTGTAGATCCTTACGATTTCGGAGCAAAGCACTATCATCCTCTGCCGATAACTACTCTCCTTTTGAGAAACAGTTTTTCGGCTTGTTACTGGACCTTAGTAGAGACTGAACACTTGAAAACAGGCAACCAAGTTACTACGCTGTAAGAACTGCTCATCATGTACTGGATGTTGTCGGACCCACAGAATCTTAAAGTTGGACATGCACAGCAGCACTCCATTATTAAATGGAAGTAGTATATACCAGATTGGGCTTCAGAGGACCTGAAGGACAAGTAAGTTATATGAAGAGGTGTCCCAAATGCCCATGGTCCCCACTCCTGTCACATTGCTTTCCTTTTCACAGTCTGCACCTATGGCCTCATGGGGACTTCCATATGATCAGTTGACTGAGGAAGAGAAAACTTGTGTCTGGTTTACAGATGGTTCTGCACCACTCAGGCACCACTCAGAGGAGGACAGCAGCAGCATTGCAGCACCTTTCTGGGGCCTCTCTGAGAGAGTGGGAAGGGAAATCCTCCCAATGGGCAGAACTTAGAGCCGTGCACCTAGTTGTTCATTTTGCTTGGAAGGAGAGATGGCCAAATGTATAACTGTGTACTGATTCATGGGCTATGGCCAATGGTTTGGCTTAATGGTCAGGGTCTTGGAAGGAACATGATTGGAAAATTGGTGACAAGGAGGTATGGGGAAGAACCACATGGACACACCTTTCTGAATGGGTCAAAGAAGCGAGAATGTTTGTGTCTCATGTGAATGCTTACGAAAGGGTGACCTCGGCAGAAGAGGATTTCAACAATCAAATGGATAGGATGATGCATTCTGAGGATACCACTCACCCTCTTTCACCAGTCACTCCTGTCATTGTGCAATGGGCTCATGAACAAAGTGGCCATGGTGGCAGGGATGGAAGTTATGCATAGGCTTAGCAACACAGACTTTTACTCACCAAGTCCAACTTGGCTACAGCCACTGCTGCGTGCCCAATTTGCCACCAACAGAGACCAACACCGAGTTCCTGATATAGCACCATTCCTAGGGGTGATCAGTCAGCAACCTGGTGCCAGGATGATTACATTGGACCACTTCCATCATGGAAAGGGAGTATTTTGTTCTTACTAGGATAGAAACTTACTGGATATGGATTTGCCTTCCCTTCATGCAATGCTTCTGTCAAAATTACCATCTGTGAACTTACAGAATGCTTTATCCACCATCATGGTATCCGACACAGCATTGCCTCAAATCAAGGAGCTCACAACAAATGAAGTGTGACAATGGGCCCATGATCATAGAATTCACTGGTCTTACCATTTTTCCTATCATCCTGAAGCAGCTGACTTGATAGAATGATGGAATGGACTTCTAAAGACACAATTATGGTGCCAGCTAGGTGGCAATATCTTCTGTTGGGACAATGTTCTGTAGGAGGTTATATATGCTCTAAACCAGCATCCAATATATGGTGCTCTTTTCCCATAGCCAGGATTCATGGGTCCAGGAATCTGGGAGTGGAAATGGGAGTGGCACTACTCACTACTACCTCTAGTGACCCCCTCACAAAATTATTGTTTCTTGTGTCTTTGACCCTATGCTCTGCAGGTCTACAGGTCTTAGTTCCAAAGAGACAAATACTCTTATCAGGAGACATACACTGGTTCTATTGAACTGGAAGTTAAGAATACCCTTAGCCACTTTGGGCTCCTCATGCCTCTGGATCAACAGGCAAAGAAGGGAGTTACCATATTGGCAGGTATGATTGATCCTGATTACCAAGAGGAAATCAGATTGATATTACATAATGGAGATAAAGAAGAGTATGTCTGGAATACAGGAGATTCCTAAGGTCATCTCTTAGTACTACCATGCCCTGTCATTAAAGTCAATGGAAGACTACAGCACCTCAATTCTGATATGACTACTAATGGCCATGGTTTGGCTGGATGGTCAGGAAAACCTTCAGGAATGAGAGTTTGGGTCACCCCACCAGGCAAAGAACCACAATCAACTGAGGTGCTTGTTGAGGGCAAAGGGAAAAATGAATACAGAATTGTTGTAGAAGAAGGTAGTTCTAAATGCCAGCAATGATCACATGACCAGTTGCAGAAATGAGGACTGTAATTGTTATGAGTATTTCTTCCTTGTTTCGTTATACGTTTATGGTGTATACACCATAAATGTATAACGTGTATATTTTTGTTTATATCAAATATTTTTGTTTTCTTTTCTCCCTTATTCCATTACTTATTATAAAATATTAGATGTAAATGGGGCTAGACCAAATACAGTTGTAAGCATGTTAGCTGTCTCATGTTAGGTATAAGTATGCCCTTATAATTGTCTTTCTTTAGAGTTTATGTATGGTTTAAGGATATATGTACAGGTGCCAAGTTGACAAGGGGTGGACTGTGATGGTTAATGTTATGTGACAACTTGGCTAGGGCATGACTCTCAGTGTTATGAAATTATCCTCCATTTTATGATCTGATGTAAGGAGAGTTTCTTTGGGAGTGTGACCTGCATCCAATACATATGGACATTCTAGCAAAGCTCTCTCTCTGGATCCTGCTTCTGACTCGTCATCCTCTGACCTCTGGTTCTTGGGATGTGAGCCAGCAGCCTACTGTCTGACCTGCCAATTTTGGGTTTGTCAGCCCCTGCGACCACATGAGTGAGGAGAAATCTCCAGCCTGATGTTTGATTCACCGATTTGGGACTTGATAGCCTCTACAACTGGTAAGTCATTTTCTTAAAATAAATCTGTTGTGTGTGTGCAAGTGTGTGTGTGCGTGTGTGTGTGTGTATAGTTTTGCCTCAAGCAAACCCAGCCTAAGATATTTGATAATTTTTAGACTATAGTGTTAAATATGTTTAAAGAAATAAAATTAAAAAAAAACACAGAAAACAAACTAGTGGAGATCAGGAAACAAATGAAGGAAAAAAATGAGAGACTCAACAAGGAAACTGTAAACATTAAAAAAAAGAAGAGAACTACTGGAACTAAAAAATAAGGAACTGAATTAGAAAAAGCAGGAGAAACACTCAACAATACAGTTGAACAGACAGAAGATAGAATAAATAAACTAGAAGACAAAATAACTGAACTTATCAAGTCTCAAGAGAAACAAAAGGAAAGAATAAAGAAAAGTGAGAAATCCAAAAAGAAATGCTGGATTCGATTAAGAAATTTAATATTGTAATTACTGGAATCCCTGAGCACCATGACCACAGTAAAGACACAGAAACAATTTTCCAACAGAGAATTTCACAGACCTGAACAAAAAACCAAGGCTGCAATACAGGAAGCTACACAAACCCCAATCATAAGAGACACTAAGAGATCAACTCCATGCCATAGCCTAATAAAATGCTTGAAAACCAAAGACAAGAAGAGAATTCTTAAAGCAATAAGAGAAAAATGCAATATAACATACCAATGATCTTTCATAAGAATTAGTGTGGATTTCTCCCCAGAAACTCTCAAGGCCAGAAGACAATGGAGCAATATATATATGTAACACTGAAGGAAAACAATTGCCAACCAAGAATTCTTTATCCAGCAAAGTTGTCATTCGAAAATGAGGAGGAAATCAAGACATTCCCAAACAAACAGAAGCTCTGGGAATTTGCCACTACCAGACCAGCTTTGTAAGTATTACTCAAGGGAGTACTACAAATGGAAATGTAAAAGAATTAAATAAATACTTGTATCTATATACAAGAATGCAGAAATTATTGAACAATATCATTAATATCACACACAAGTAAAATTTTGCTGAACATCATTCAAAAGCAGTTGTAGCAATACATCGACAGAGAACTGCCAGAAATTCAAGCCAGACTGAGAAGAGGATGTGGAACAAGGGATATCATGGCTGATGTCAGATGGATCTTGGCTGAAAGCAGAGAATACCAGAAAGGGGTTTATCTGTGTTTTATTGACTATGCAAAGGCATTTGACTGTGTGAATCTTAACAAATTATGGATAACATTATGAAGAACGGGAATTCCAGAATATTTAATTGTGCTCATGCGGAACCTGTACATAGACCAAGAGGCAGCTGTTCGAACAGAACAAGGGGATACTGCATGGTTTAAAATCAGGAAAGGTGTGTGTCAGGGTTGTATCCTTTCATCATGCTTATTCAATGTGTATGCTGAGCAAATAATCTGAGAAGCTGGACTATATGAAGAAGAACATGGCATCAGGATTGGAGGAAGATTCATTAATAACCTGTGGTATGCAGATGATGCAACCTTGCTTGCTGAAAGTGAAGAGAACTTAGATCCACGATCAACACTCATGGAAGCAGCAGTCAAGAAATCAAACGACACACTGCATCGGACAAATCTCCTGCAAAAGACCTCTTTAAAGTGTTAAAAAATAAAGATGTCACTTTAAGGACTAAGGTGTGCCTGACCCAAGCCATGATGTTTTCAATCACCTCATATGCATGCAAAATCTCAGCAATGCATAAAGAAGACCGAAGAAGAATAGACACCTTTGAATTATGGTATTAGCGAAGAATATCGAATATATCATGCAATGCCAGAAGAATAAACAAATCTATCTTGGAAGAAGTATACCCAGAATGCTCCTTGGAAAAAAGGATGGCAAGACTATCTTTCACATACTTTGGACTTGTCTCAGGAGGGACCAGTCCCTGGAGAAGGATATCATGCTTGGTAAAGTAGAAGGTCAGTGAAAAACAGGAAGACCCTCAATGAGATGGATTGACACAGTGGCTGCAACAATGAGTTTAAGCATAACAATGATCATGAGGATGGCACAGGACCGGGCAGTGTTTCGTTCTGTTGTACACAGGGTCACTATGAGTTGAAACTGACCAGACGGCAGCTAACAACAATACACAAGAAAAATAAATAAATATATATATATATAAGAGCAAGATCTCCAAAAATGCAACAACATGGGCAATCACAAGGACCAAGTATATGATATTTTTAGGGAATAAACACAATAATTAAATCCTGCAAACAGTACAACATCAGGTTTGTAAGAAATAAGCACAAAGAAAACTTACCAAATATAGGTTGTATACTGATGTTAATGCAGACACACAAACTGAAATGAGGAAGGGAGGAGCATATCAGGAATAGATTTATTATGTTAAGGTTGTATGTTAACTGTTGTGTATATGTTAAGCACTGTTGCAACAATAAGTTGTGTCATGGACTATATGTGGTAACCTCTAAGAAATCACCGAGAAAAAACATTCAGAACAAAAGAAGGAAGAAAGCAAAAAGGCTTATCACTAGAAATGAGCCAAATACAAACAAGAACAGAAAAAACAAAGATCCAAAGAAATCAAAAAAAAAAAAAAAAAAACAGTATAATGAGTGAGGTAGACACTTCATTTTCAGTAATAACCCTAAATGTAAATAGTCTAAAAGCCCCATGCAAAAGGCAGAGAGTGGCAGAATGGATAAAAAAAACATGGCCTATACTTTTGCTGTCTACAAGAACACACCTTAGAAACAAGGACACAGACAGGCTGAAAATAAAAGGATGGAAAAAAAACATTCCATGCAACCAGTAAACAAAAAAGAAGAGGGATGGTCATTCTGATATCAGATGAAATAGAACTTAAATCAAAATCTATTACAAGAGATAAAGAAGGACATTGCATAATAATAAAAGTGTCAATTCAACAAGAAGACATAACAATTAAATATATATTCACCAAACAGCAGTGCACCAAAATACATGAAACAAATTCTGACTAATATGAAGGGAGGAATAGACAACTCCACAATAATAGTAGGGGACTTCAACACAACATTTTCAGTTATATACAGAACATATAAAAAGACAATCACTAAACACATTGAGAACTTAAATAAAACCATAAGCCTGTTGTACCTAACAGACATATATAGAACACTCCACCCAGCATCAGAACAATACATATTTTCTCCAGTGCACACGAATCATTTTCCAGAATAGGCCATATGCTAGGACATAAAACAGTTCTCAACAAATTTAAAAAGATTAAAATTATACAAAGCCTCTTCTCTGACCTTAACAGTATGGAGCTAGAAATTAACAACAGGAAGAAGAAAAAAAAAAAAGAAAACTAAATAGTACACTACTAAAAAACTATTGGGTCATAGACAAAATCAAAAGTGAAATTAAAAAATTCCTAGAATCAAATGAAAATGAAAACACAAGGTATCAAAACCTTTGGAACACAGCAAAAGCAGTACTCAGAGGAAAATTCATTGCAATAAATGCCTATACTAAAAAAGAGAAAAGATCCAAAATCATTAACTTAAACTGACAACTTGAACAAACAGAAAAGGAAGAGCAAAAGAAGTCAAAATCTACCATAAAAAAGGAAATAATAAAGATCAGGGCAGAAATAAATGAAATCGAAAATAGAATCGACAAAACCAGAAACTGGTTCTTCAAAAGGATCAGTAAAATAGACAAACCACTGGTGGCACTGACAAAAGAAAAAAAAAACAAATGAGGCAAATAACCAAATTAAGTAATGAAATTGGTGACAATGCAACCAATCCAACAGAATAAAGAAGATCATAATGGATTACTATGAAAGATTGTACTCCAACAAATTTGAAAACCTGGATAAAATGGACAATTTCCAAGAAATGCACTACCTACCCAAACTAACACAAATAGAGGTAGAAAATTTACACAGACCCCATTACAAAAGAAGAGATTGATGATGTCCTAAAAAAAACTGCCAAAAAAAAAAGCCCAGCACCAGATCGCTACACTGGAGAATTCTACCAAATATTCAGAGAAGAGTTGACATTGATCCTACTCAATCTCTTCAAAAACATAGAAGGGGAAGAAATACTTCCAAACACATTCTATGAAGCCAGCTCAATCCTGATACCTAAAACAGGCAAATACATTGTCATGGATTGAATTGTGTTCCTCAAAAATATCTGTCAACTTGATTCTCAGTATTGTATGATTGTGTACCATTTTGTAATCTGATGTGATTTCCTTATGTGTCATAAACTTTATCACTATGATGTAATAAGATGGATTAGCAGCAGTTATACTGATGAGGTCTACAAGATTAGATAGTGTCTTAAGTCAATCTCTTTTGAGATATAAAAGAGAGAAGCAAGCAGAGACACAGGGGGACCTCACACCACCAAGAAAGCAGTGCCAGGAGCAGAGCATGTCTTTTGGACCTGAGGTTCCTGTGCTGAGATGCTCCCAGAACAAGGGAAGACTGATAACACGGACCTTCTTCCAGAGCCCACAGAGAAAGCATTCCCTTGGACTGACTCCCTGAATTTGGACTTGTAGCCTACTGGACTGTGAGAGAATAAACTTCTCTTTGTTAAAGCGATCCACTTGTGATATTTCTGTTATAGCAGCACTAGATGACCCAGACATACATCACAAAAAAAAGAAAGAAAATTACAGACTAATATCCATTACAAACATAGATGCAAAAATTTTCAAAATTCTAGCCAACAGACTTCAGCAACATATCAAAAAAATTCATATAGCATGATCAGGTGGAATTTATACAAGGATTACAAGGGTCATTCAACATTGGAAAAATCAGTCAATGTAATCCACCACATAAATAAAACAAAGGAAAAGAATCATATGATCATATCAATTGACGCAGAAAAGGCATTCGATAAATGCATTTCCTGATAAAAACTCTCAGCAAAATAGGAATAAAAGCGAAATTTCTTAACATAATTAAAACCAACAAAACCAACAGCCAACATTATACTCGAAGGAGAAAGGCTGAGAGCCTTCCCTTTGAGAATGGAAACAAGACAAGGATGCCCATTATCATCACTCTTATTTAACATCATACTGGGAGTCCTAAACCCATTGCTGTCCAGTTGATTCTGACTCATAGCAACCCTATAGTCCTATGGGAGTCCAGCCAGAGCAATAAGACAAGAAAGAGAAATAAAAGTACTCAAATTGGAAAGGGAGAAATAAAACTCTATTTGCAGATAACATGATCCTATACATAGAAGATCCTAAAGATTCCACAAGAAAACTGCTGAAACTAATAGAAGAATTTAGCAATGTTGCAGAGTACAAGATCGGCACACAAAAATCAGTTGAGTTCCTTACACTAACAGAGACTACTCTGAAAAAGAAATCAAGAAAATAATACCATTTACAATAGCCCCCAAATCTATAAAATACCTAGGAATTAACCTAACCCAGGGACATAAAAGACTTATACAATGAAAATTATGAAACACTACTACAAGCGACTAAAAGAGACCTACAAAAATAGAAAGACATCCTGTTCTCATGGATTGGAAGACTTAATACAGTGAAAATGTCAAGTCTACCTAAAGCGATCTACAGATTGCAAACAATGCAATCCCAATACAAATCCCAACAACATTCTTTACTGAAATGGAAAATCTAATGACCAGCTTTATATGGAAAGGAAAGAAATCCCAAATAGCCAAGAAAAAGAAAAAGAAGTAAAAGAACAAAGCAGGAGGCCTCACACTCAAAACATACTATACAGTCACTGTAATCAAAACAGCCTGGTATTGGTCCCACAATAGACACATAGACCAGTGACATAAAAATTGAAAACCAGAATTAAACCCAACCATCTAAGGACAACTGATTTCTGACAAGGGGTTGAAGTTCATTCAGTGGGGCAGAAACAGTCTCTTTAATAAATGGTGCTGGAAAAACTGGATATTTACCTACAGAAAGATGAAACAGGACCCAAACCTCACACTATACACAAAAACTAACTCAAAATGGATCAAAGACCTAAATGTTAAACCTAAAACCATAAAATAACTGGAAAACATAGGGAGAAAACTATGATACTTAATCTTTTGTAACAAATAGGATAACAAACATAACAACAAATGCAGGAATAGAAGAAGATAAAATAGATAGATGGGACCTCATAAAAATTAAAATATATGCTCATCAAAAGACTTTATTAAAAGAATAAGTAGACAATCCACAGACTAAAAAAAAAAAAAAAAAAAACTTCAGAAATGACTTATCCGATAAGGGTTTAATCTCTAAAATCTATAGAAATGCAACTACTGAACAACAAAAAGACAAACAACCCAATCAAAAAATGGGCAAAGGACATGAAGAGAACCTTCACCAAGAGGACATCCAAGAAGTCAATAAACATATGAAAGGATATGTATTATCATTAGCAGTTAAAGAGATACGAATCAAAACTACAATCAGATAACATCTTACCCGGCTAAAATGGCACTGATAGAAAAACAGATAACAACAAATGTTGGTGAGGATTTAGGGAGATTGAAACGCTTATCCATTGCTGGTGGGACTATAAAATGGTACAACCACTACGGAAAAGATAGGGTGCTTTCTCAAAAAACTAGAAATAGAACTACGATCCAGCAATCCCACTCCTAGGTATGTATCCTAGAGACCTAAAAATGATGACACGAACAGACATATGCACACCTATGTTCATTGCTGCTTTATTCACAATAGCAAATAAATGGAAACAACCAACGTGCCAATCAATGGATGAATGGATAAGGAAATTGTGGTACATACATACAATGGAATATTACACAACCATAAGGAACAATGATGAGTCAACAAAACGTATTACAACATGATGGACCCGGAGGGCATAATGCTAAGTGAAATAAGTCAAGTTTATGACAAATATTTTATGATCCTCCTTTCATAAGAAGATGGGAATGGGTATATAGAGAGAAACCAATGTTCATTGCTGGTTACCAGTGACAGGAAGGGGAGAGGGGAAATTTCTCTTTAGATCATAGAGACTTGTTATTTATGTACTTATTTCTTTATTTATTTTGGTGATTGGAAAAGTGGCACCGAATGTGGATATATTAAGCACAGCATAATCAAAGTAAAAACAAGTGTTTGAGCACTTGTGGATGGGTATAGCATACTGATATATGGGTAGGTACAGGTGTGCACATAGGTGAGAACAAATGTAAGTATTTATAGGTACTTGTAAATGCAAATATGTGGGTTCAGGCAAACATATTTATTGAAGACACAAATATAGATACTCCATAGATGTAACCAAACACCTTCCAAGATTGCTTTTCTGGTTTTGAAAGCTTAGGACCATAGTCTTATGGGACAACTCAATTGGCATAAAACACAAAAATCATGATCTGCATCCGAGTGAAGTAAGTAGCATCTGGGGTCTTAAAAGCTTGTGAGTGGTCACCTAAAGACACAACTATGCGTCTCTACTTGCCAGGAGCAAAACAGTAAGAAAGTAACCAAAAGCTCAGAGAATAAACAAGTCTACATGAGCCACAACCCCTCTACCCTGAGAAGAGAAGAACTAGATAATGCCCAGCTACCATCACTGATCTTTCTGACTGGAGTCATAACAGAAGGTCCTGAATAGAATGGGAGATAAATGTGGAGCAGAACTCAAATTCTTATTTAAAAAAAAAAAAAATCCAGACAAACTGAAATAGTAGAGAACAGAGGACTCCCTGAGACTCTCGCCCTGAGATACTCTTTAAACCTAGAACCAAGCCTATCCCAAGACTACCCTTTAGCAAAATAGCAGAGTGGCACACAAAATAAAAGTTATTACATGTAAGATTTGTACTGTACTTAAAAACCATCAGTATGAGACCAAAAGGTCAACAATTACTCAAAAGCAAAGATGAGAAGATAAGGGGGTAGGGAAACTAGAGTACTAGAAATGGAACAAACAGAACACAATCAAAGAGAATGTTGATACATTGTGATAAATGTAACTAATGTCGCTGAACAATTTGTGTGGAAATTATCAAATGGGAACCTAATTTGCTGTGTAAATTTTCACAAAAATCTCTATAAAAATAAAAAAAATGATGGTGAAATAAAGGCATTTTTAGGCATGTGATAAAATCTGTCACAGTTCCATTGGAAGAACTTCAGGTTAAAGAAATGCTATCAGATGGATACTTGCATAACCACAAAAGGAGGGAACACACTGTAAACAGTAAATATGGGGATAAGTATAACAGATGTGTTGCTTTCGAGTAAATAACCAATGAGAAAAACATCAAAAGCCAGTCAATGAATACTGGAGATTCACTAAAAGTAGCATTGTTCTTCTCAGCAGACATTTGCAAAGAATTAATAGCAGGATTCCAAGCAGTTGATGTGGATGGAGTAAGTTGAAAAGTGGGCAAATCAAGACTAAAAGAGATGAATGAGTTTATCAGCACCCCTAAAGTACAAGCTTCAATACTGGGTTTAGCAGTAACCTCTGGGAAAGTCTTCAGCCCAACGAGCCAGTCTGACTTCAGATAACAGGAGACCAGACATCTCTCTTCACCTTGAGTGTTGAGCAGACTGTAAGGCAAAGACAAAAGCTGTCAAATTGCACAAACTACAGCTAAGTAAGAAATTCTTCTTCATGGTAATTAAAGAGCCACTATTATTAATGACAAATTCAAGCACAAAAAGTAGTTTTAGTCTTAATCATCTGGAACACAACCAATGCTATAGAAATAAGGAGTCATATACTCTCTTAAAACACATATTCTAAAGTCCAAAATCTTTAATTTTTTTAGAGAACTCTTCACATCTTTTTTTCCTTCAGAGAAAGAGGTTTATTTTTATTTTATGTGAAAATTCTAACATGATTCCCTAGCCCATGGCAGAGTAAAAGCAATAAATTAAAATGAGTGATGGGAATCATTGCTACCTGATACTTACTGAGGGGAAATAGTAGTTTCCAAAAAAAACAAAATCAAACCCGTCACCATTGAGTTGATCCCAACTCATAGCAACCCCATAGGACAGAGTAGAACTGCCCCATATGGTTTCCAAGGAGCAGCTGGTGGATTTGAACTGCAGGCCTTTAGGTTAGCAGCTGAGCTCTTAACCACTGCACTACCGGGCTCCAAAAGAACCTGAATAAAGGAGTAGGTAAAGCATGGGTTCCTGGGTGGCGAAAGCAATTTAGGATTGGCTACTAACCTAAAGTACGGCAGTTCGAACCCACAGAACAGCATTTGGGAAGAAAGGCCTGGTGAACTACTTCTGTAAAGATTACAGCCAAGAAAAACCCATGGAGCAGTCCAACTCTGAACACCTGGTGTTGCTATGAGTTGGAATCCAGTTGAAGGCAATGAGTTTGGTTTTTGTTTTTAGGTAAAGAAATAATACAAAACACAAATTAAAGAATTCAGAAGACACAAACATGGGACTGTTTACTGAAAGAATAAAACACTATACATAAAGAAAATGCTGAATTATCCAAAAAAAAGAGTAAAACTTGTGGTTTATTATCTTAGTTAAAGAAATTAATATCAAATGTGAAGGATTGTAGAAAAAAATACTTTCCATGTGCTAAATTTTAGTTTTAAATATATAAGCTTCAGTTACATAGCGAATGTATTCATGTGCACTCCTCCCAGTCAGAGAGTCGGATGATTCTGTGCTACTTTAATTGAATATATACCTATTTAGCTCACACACAATACACGCATGCATGCACACCACATTTGGAAAAGTTCACTGACTATCAAGATAGATAAGGAGACTCATTCTGAAGTTGCACATTCCAATTATTTTCTGGATCATGGAAAATATTTTTTTCATCAGAAAACTGTGTCAAACGTTATCTTTGCATCTGATACACTGGAAAGTATGACAAATATCCTGCAATTAAAGATAATCAAGACAAATGAATATTTAGAAGAACTGATGAATTTAAAAGTTATGAAGAAATCTAGTGACCGTTCTCAGTTTACATGGGAGAGGAAAAGATAAGAAGCAATTCCAACTATTGTTGTTAGGTGCTGTGGAGTCGGTTTTGAATCATAGCGATCCTATGTACAACAGAACAAAACACTGCCCGGTGCTGTGCCATGCCCACAATCATTGTTATGCTTGAGCCCATTGTTGCAGTCACTGTGTCAATCCATCTCCTTGAAGGTCTTCCTCTTTTTCGCTGACCCTTTACTTTACAAATCACAATGTCCTTCTCCAGGGGCTGATCCATCCTGACAACATGTCCAAAGTATGTAAGACTTAGTCTCACGGTCCTTGCTTCCAAAGAGCACTCTGGCTGTACTTCTTCCAACACAGATTTGTTCGTTCTTTTGGCAGTCCACGGTATATTCAATATTCTTCGCCAACACCACAATTCAAAGGCATCACTTCTTCTGCCGTCTTCCTTATTCATTGTCCAGCTTTCACATGCATACGTTGCAAATGAAAATACCATGGCTTGGGTCAGGCTCATCTTAATCTTCAAGGTGACATCTTTGTTTTCAACACTTTAAAGAGGTCTTTTGCAGCAGATTTGCCCAATGCAATGCGTCTTTTGATTTCTTGACTGCTGCTTTCATGGGTGTTGATTGTGGATCCAAGTAAAATGAAATCCTTGACAACTTCAGTCTTTTCTCCATTTATCATGATGTTGCTTATTGATTCAGTTGTGAGGATTTTTGTTTTCTTTATGTTGAGATGTAAGCCGCGGTCTTTGATCTTCATCAGTAAGTGCTTCAAGTCCTCATCACTTTCAGTATGCAAGGTTGTGTCATCTGCATAAAAGGTTGTTAAAGAGTCTTCCTCCAATTTTGATGCCCTGTTCTTCTTCATATAGTCCAGCTTCTCGGATTATTTGCTCAGCTGATGATACTGAGTTTTTCCATAACCTCTTTCCACAGATATAGTCGATTTGATTCCTGTGTATTCCATCTGGTGAGGTCCATGTGTACGGTCACTGTTTATGTTGGTGAAAAAAGGTATTTGCAATGAAGAAGTCATTGGTCTTGCAAAATTTTATCATGCAATCTCCAGCATCATTTCTATCACCAAGGTCATATTTTCCAACTGCCAATCCTTCTTCTTTGTCCAACTCACATTCCAATCACTGGTAATTATCAATGCATCCTGATTGCATGTTCAATCAATTTCAGACTGCAGAAGTTGGTAAAAATCTTCAATTTCTTCATCTTTGGCCTTAGTGGTTGGTGCATTAATTTGAATAATAGTCATATTAACTGGTCTTCCTTGTAGGCGTATGGATATTATACTATCACTGACAGTGTTGCACTTCACGACAGATCTTGAAATGGTCTTTTTGACGATGAATGCAACTCCATTCCTCTTCAAGTTGTCATTCCTGGCATAGTAGACCGTATAATTGTCCGATTCAAAATGGCCAATAGGAGTCCATTTCAGCTCACTAATGCCTAGGATGTTGATGTTTATGCATTCCGTTTCATTTTTTATGATTTCCAATTTTCCTGGATTCATACTTCGTGCATTCCATGTTCCAATTATTAATGGATGTTTGCAGCTGTTTCTTCTCATTTTGAGTTGTGCCACATCAGCAAATGAAGGCCCTGAAAGCTTGACTCCATCCACATCATTAAGGCCGACTCTACTTTGAGAAGGCAGCTCTTCCTTAGTCGTCTTTTCAGTGCCTTCCAACCTGGGGGACTCAACTTCCAGCACTATATCAGACAATGTTCCACTGCTATTCATAAGGTTTCCACTGGCTAATTCTTTTCAGAAGTAGACTGCCGGGTCCTTCTTCCTAGTCTTCTTAGTCTGGAAGCTCAGCTCTCACCTGCCCACCGTGGGTGACCCTGCGTGTATCTGAATACCAGTGGCATAGCTTCCAGCATTACAGCAATATACAAGCCCCCACAGTACAACAAACTGACAGCCACATGGGGGTTCCAACCATTAGAAAGATATTAATAATTAATAGCTTATAAATCTGTTAACCCTCATCTGTGGAAGACCCACAACCAGATGGATTGACACCATGGCTGCAACAACGGGCTCAAACATAGCAATGATTGTGAGGATGGCACAGGACCGGGCAGTGTTTTGTTCTATTGTACATAGATAAGGTCGCTATGAGTCAGAACTGACTCAATGGCACCTAACAACAGCAACAAATCTGTTAGCAGCTCTTCTACCATGACATATGAGGGTACAAACGGCAGTTTATTATTGAAAGATCACCAGCTGCTTATATCCAGGCTGTCAAGAATCATCACAACAAGAATTCTTTAACCATCATCATCCCCCCCAAAAAGGAGTCGACACTCTGGGATTATAATCATCGCAGAAACAGCTTGTTTGCCTGAAAATACCAGTTTAGCACAAACTTTTGCTGAATGACTGTTGCTTTCCAGTTCCAAAGCTGGCAGCAAAGGCCAGATTTGGAGATTTTATTCCAAATGACAAATGTCCTGCCTGTTTTTGCTTGACAGATCTTCCCCCTCCCCGCCCTTAGGAAAATAAAAATAAATACACCACTAACAAAATCAACAGTTAAAAAAAAAAAATTTTGGCCCAGACTAAAGCTCTTCAAGTTATCAGTGATGTGACTCGTGGAATGATCACATACTAAGAGACAGAAATACAGGTTGGCGATGTGTTTAGTCCAGAAGATTTATGATGACACATTTGTTAAAGTACCCACCCAAGGTCTCTGTTGGCATGAAGTCATTGAGGCAGACTGTGAGCGTAGAAGGTCAAGTTCATCTCATCCAAGCAGCTCATTTTGCAGATGAGCAAATGGAGGCAAACAAGCCAAACCAGCACAAGAATAAAGAAACTCTCTCAAGTCCAGAATCCTTTCTGCCCCATGACTCTATTACTTTGAAAGCAGAATCAACATACATAAGAAATCAAGCATCTCAAACTCAAATGGTTCAGGTAACACAAGTTAACACGAATGTGCACAGTGGACCACATAAGCTGAGTTCTAAATGGAGTTGTTAGGGACATCAGGGAGTGATGGTGGGAGTCCCTGGGTGGTACAAACAGTTAACATAGTTGGCTGCTAACTGAGAGGTTGGAGGTTCGAGTCCACCCAGAGGTGCTTTGAAAGAAAAGCCTGGCAATCTATTACTGAAAAGTCAGCCATTGAAAACCCTATGGAGCACAGTTCTACTCTGACACATGTGGGGTCAGGATGAGTCAAAGCTGACTTGACAGCTTCATTCCATTGATGCCAGAAACGAATGAGGGCCCACCAGATATTACAGTTTTTTAAGAGAGTTCAGAAATCTCAATTTTTCTGTGCTATCTCCATATTTTTAAACATTGGCAATTACATTTTTAAAATGTAAACTTTGGTGTCTCAAAATATTCGTAACCTGAATTCAGCCAGAGAGCTGCAGATTTATGATCTCTGATTTAAATAATTCTCCACTTGTAATTGGGCTCTAGCTGCCCCCTTTTCTTCTAAGTTCTTTCAAATCTTTGATCTCTCACCTCTACATCCTTTATACAAAGTTCTGTTGGTCGTGTGTGTGGAAGTGATAGATTCATATAATGAAAAATGTTCTCAGTAATTCAGCCCTCCTTTGTGTAACATGGAGTCCCTGGGTGGTGCAAATGGTTAACATGCTCGGCTGCTAACCAAAGGTGGGTGGTCTGAGTCCATCCAGAGGTGCCTTGGGAAGAAAGGCCTGGAGATCTACTTCCAAAAATCAACCATTGAAAATCCTATGAAGCACAGTTCTACTATGACATACATGGGGTCAGCATGAGTTGGAAACAATTTGACAGCAACTAGTTTTTGTGTAACATAAACAGATTCAATGCTAGCTTCTCAGGGGTTGGGGGTCTTATGTATAGGCCCTCCAAGCACCCCTAGAAGACGTAGCAATACAGGAAAGCCTGTCTCAATCCATCTGTCAGGCACAAAATAATGCACAAAATATACTGTGCAAGGTAAATCGAAGTATTTACCACACAAACAAGAAGCATAAGAAGCCAAGGAAAATCAAGTCACTTCAGCTTTGCTCTTCAGTATCTTGGCCTCCATTTCTTGATATGTATTCTTTAATGAGCAAAATGTTAATATGGAGACATATTATCTGCACAGTACAGGTAAGATTTGAGTAAAGGAAAAGTTTCAGGTTCAATTCCTATTCTTTCTGATGAACTTAGAGATTAGTTGTTTTTTGGATCTGGATTGAAAATTGGGTGGATTTTACACTTAGTTTTGAGTTTCTCAACATACTTTTGATTCTGAGACCTCCATGGGCAAACACAAAGAAGTTATTTAATAGAGTCAAATAATAAAAAACAAGAAAAGTTGGGGGAGAAAAACAAATTTATAATGTGTTGTAGTACTTTGAATTTAGGTCTATTTCTAACTAGAAGGTGAGATTATTATAGGGCAATACGTCCTCTGCAGTGGAGAAAGTTGGTAATGGTAATGGTTGCACAACATGATGAATACAATTAATGTCACTAAAATGTACATGTGAAGAATGTTGAAATGGCAAATGTTTTGTTACACACATATTTTCCACAATTTAGGAAAAAAAGTACATTATACCAAAATGAATGTCATGTCACAGGCTAAGAAATACAAGTGGCCAGTACACTTGAAAAAGTGTACAACTTTATCCATAATAAGATAAATACAAAATAAAATTATATATCTCACTTCTTCGCCTTACAAATTTACAAAGTGTTTTTTTTTTTTTTTTAATGATAATAGTAGATTCTGGCAAATACAGAGAAACAAGTTTTCTCACACACTACTGGGAAGAGGGCAATGTTCGTGCCTTATAGGAGGGTAATGTGGTAGCAGAGAAGAGGCTTAGGAATGCTCTCTTCTTGACCCAGTAGACCTACTTAGAGAATTTAATCTAAGGGATTAATCAGATATGTGCCCAAAGATGCAGTTCAACTGGAGGAAAAAAATGGCAGCAAACAGAGGATTGAAGAACAGAATACAGATAGAGTAAACTTCTGTATGATTGGGAGTTAGGGGAAAAATCAAATGCATCAAAATATTTCAGTTGTTCATGGGTGAGAACCTGAATCTAGATGGCCTTATGTCTCTGCTAAATGTCTGAGATGTTGGTGTGACTTGATTTACTATTTCCCTTCATGATGGTTCAGAAATGAAGGAAGGTTAATATTTAATCACCTGTGGCTGCTATTTGCTCATCCAAATACCTCTGAGAATCGCACAACATTGAAATCTGCTTATTTTGATCTTGATTTATTTGGAATGAGGACATTGTTTGAAAAAAAAATGTACATAAATGAAAATCAAGTGAAAAAATATCATTACTAATTCTTATAGTTGTGATCATTTGAGAAGGAAAAAGCAGGTGCAAATATTCCACCAGTTGGTTAGGTTGTTATAAAATGATGCTTTGGGGGTGGGGGGGGAGTTTCACACAGTTGGATCAGACCTACCCATAGCTCAGGGAAGTTTGAATCATTGAAAATATGGAAGCATAAACTTTTAAAGTTGCAAAGTACCTTAAAATGGTAATTCTCATAGTGAAAGACCAGGTTTTGTTAGTTTCTTGGTCTTCCTTTCAAATCTATTGTAGACTTTGTAAATTATAAAATCGAATACTAGGACGTTGCAGCAATATCAAGTTGCTATAATAAAAGTTTCTAAACACTATCAAATTCTGTACTTACTTTGTCACAAACTGGTAGCAAATAGTTGGTGAACCTAATGGTCCATGGACCACACTTTGAATAGGACTGCCTTAGAGTTCATTTTCTCCAGCCTCTTCAATTTATAGCTAAGAAAACTGAGGCCCTGAGAAGTTCAACAACTTACTCAAAGTCACAAAGCAGGTTAGATTTCCCTACAGCAATGCTGTTTTCATTCCACCTTAAATGTCACCAAAATCCTCAATCCCTTTCCTTTCTAGCTATGCTAATATTGTCCTGGTTTCTCTCAGTTTTTCCTCCTAGAGTTATATGTCCACTCCTGCCATGACTAATGCTTAGGAAGACTTAGTCATTTAATTATCTTGCTTCAGAAATTCTGCCTCTTCTCTCAGTAAATTACTTTGCCACCTGTGAGAGACTCTTGCCTTCTGTACGGACATCTTGTTTTCATGTACTTGGAACACATTTTATTACCAATCCTCTTGTGCAATCTTCCCTTCATTTTCTGCCTTTGATTTGCCTCAGCTTTTGTACACTCTCTAAATTTATTCTGTAATCTTTCCCAGACTCTTCTCTCCAGAATGTTTTATACCTTACATATGCCTCTTGCTCACCCTTGATTACTCCTCAGCTCTGCTTCTTCATTTACAGTCTCTCTAAAGCCTGTATTGTGCTTATCATTCAATGGTTTGCATAGCCCCTGGGCATATATTAATTTTTGTTCGAATGCTTGTCATTTCCCTCTGCATCCTTCACTTCCATCAACATATCTTACTTGTTCTCAATTATTACAGCCTGTATTATTCAGAAGGTTGATTTTGTAGGCATTGTTTTCCTAAATACTATTCTTTAAAGTTTTTTGTATTATTAAATGAGTAATTTTTCATAACCCTAAAATAATCTCCATCTCTTGTTTGTGAGTAATGGTAGTACCAACCACCTTTTCTTCCAGTGGGTTTGCAGCTGACAACTGTATGATGCTTGGCCAGCCACTTAAATTCTATAGGTCTCTTTCCTCATTTGTAGTATAAAATGATTGAGCTTAATAGTTTACAAATCCCATCTGGCACTAATATTCTAAATTCTAAATGTTTGCTCTGTCATCCATCTACCCCTGAAAGAGATAGTTCAATTAATCACAACTTTTGGAATATTCTATTCCTTCTTCAGCTATCTAATCCTACCAATCTTTCAAGGCCTGCATCATATCCCATGCCTCCATTCTGTCATCCCTAATTATCCAGCCAACTTTATTTCTGTATATTATAATCCCTCATACAATAATGCCTTCTATTAATTATTTAGCCCTTAAATAGCAGTTTCAGAGTGTATCTAAGTTTATTGTCTCCTCAATAAAACTATATACTTTTTGAGGAGAGTGAATATGAAGTTTTATATATAACATGAAATTATGTCTCCTGCTCTGACTAAAAATTATTGAATATCAGTAACATCATGTTTTCCAGCCAATATATAAATTTTATTTAATTAAAATTCTATTGATCACCTACAATTTGACATTGTACTAACTTCATATACAGTCTAATTTAATAGTGAAAACAGTCCAATGGATGAAGTATAGTTGTCCCCATTCTACAGAAAGGGAAACTGAGGCTACAATGGTTTACTTAATATGCCACGATCACACAGCTGATTATAGATAGAACTAGGATTTAAAGCAGGTCTATCTGACTCCAGAGTTCTTATTTCTTTCTCAGGTTTTTTAGAACATAGCACAGCACAGGTAAATATTGATCCCCAGCTTAGATCAGAATATCCCAATTATGAAAAAACTTTGAAAGTCATTTAGTGCTTTACAGTAGAGGGTAAATATTTATAAGCGCATTTGAAGATTTGGCTCCTACTCTGACTCTTTAAAAACATGACTAAGATTTTAACCAAGTCAATAACCACTTTCCTTGCTGCTGAAGATGTTCAGAGAAACATAAGTCAGTACCTCCCCTTTCAAATGGTGAAATAATGGTACATTATTCTGTACTGTGCACAGCCATTAAAAATAGAAATTGGCAGCTCTAATATACTAACATAGGATATTGATACTTACTGTCTTATAAAGAAATTTGTTGAAGAACATTACAATATTATTCCATTTAGAGGTTTAGAAAATCTATAAATGTGCCTTTGTGATAATATGAGAATATGTACATATATTTTTGTATATACAAAGAATAATGTTCGGAGGATATATAAAGAATATAGCATATGATACTTATCCTAAGACAGCTGGAGTAGGAATTAGGAGGTAAAAGGTATGGAGTCTTTTAATTTTACTTTTTATTCTTCTAAATTGCTTGCAGGAGCCCTGGTGGTGCAACAGTTAAGCACTCGGCTGCTAACAGAATGGTTTGCGGTTCAAACCCACCCAGCGGCTCAATGGGAGAAAAAGCTGGCAATCTTCTTCTATAAAAGATTATAGCCTAGAAAACCCTATATGGCAGTTGCACTCTGTAACGCATGGGGTCGCTATGAGTCAAAAATCGACTCAACAGCACGTAACAGTAACAACCACAAATTGTTTACATCTTTTTCAACAATTTTGTTCTTTTATTTAACGGGGAAAAAGGCGGGGCGAGTTCCTTCCATCACCTCTTTTAATGATAAACTATCTTCCCTACTGATAACATCTCCTTAGGACTCATTTTACTTTCTTGTGTTGTAAAAGGTACATGTTCTAACACCGACAGCAACGTAGAAAAATATACTTGTCCATATGGAAACTGTGACTTAATTGCTCTACTATCTTTTCTTCAACCCTTTTCATAGGTCATATTTCCCATTCATAGTATGATCATTATAGTTTTCCAGTGAACAGCCCCCAGTAACTTTACAATGCACTCCGTAACTTACCTGGGAGCAAGATCACCTTTACTACAGAGTTAGCATTGAGCCACACTAGGGCTTTAAAGGATCACTCGTCATAACTACATGTTCTTGTGTCTTTTAATAATTCATTTTTTAAAAAAAATTTTATGATACTTTTTTTACGGCATCAACCATTTTGTGGCCTTAACAAAGCATACCAATAGATTGCTCTTCAAAAATGCAAGAAGGATAGATAAGGATTTCCCTAAGAATTGCCTCCCACACTATCCGAAAACATTCCATCTTCTATCATATTAAAAGAAATTTCATCCATTAGAGATGAATAGCTGCTGATAAAGGGTTTCTTATAAATGCAAATGACTTTAGAGACCTGTGAACTCTCAGGCATCTATATGAATCATGTTACATAAATATTCTCAAAAGACCCAGCTGGACCACATTGTTGTTCAGGTTGTGTTCCCCCAAAACAGGTGAGAGATTCAGGCACAAGTGATGGACTGAGGGTGTGCTTCTCAGGAAAAGCCTGCAAAGGGGTGGGGGGGCCCGAAAAGCAAGAAGGAATGTGGTTTCAGGTCAAGTCTAGCCTTGGCTGGATCCACTGGGAGATTCATAATAGCCCAGCTTTGTTCCACCTTCAGGCAAGAAGACAAGGTTGTGCTTCCTTTACCAGTCAGTCTTTGGCATTAGGTAGAGGGTGTAAACTCCCAGGATTCTCTGGAATGGAGAGCATTCCCAAACAAGGCGGACAGTGCAAATTGTTAGCCTCAGCACTCAAAGCTGGGGGAGTGTACACAAAAAAACAATCAAACCCATTGCTGTTGAATCCGTTCCGACTCCTGGTGACTCCATGCGTCACAGAGTAGAACTGCTCCATAGGGTTTTCTTAGCTGTAATCTTCACGGAAGCAATTCACTAGTCCTTTTTCTGCAAAGTCACTGGGTGGGTTCAAACCAACAACCTTTCACAAACCGCTTGTGCCACCCAGGCTCATTGTGGCATATGTAGTCTGGCTGGTAAAGGGGGTTTGGACCATCTGCCCAGAACATCTATTGCCAGAGCTTCAATAAAAGGAAAGGAGGAAGAGAAAAGAGGTCATTATGAATTTGGGCAATGTCATAGATTGAATTATGTCCCCCAAAAATTGTGTGTATCAGTTTGGCTGGGCATGATTCCCAGTATTGTGTGGTTGTCCTCCATTTTGTGATTGTAATTTTATGTTAAAGAGGATTAGGGTGGGATTGTAATACCCTTACTAAGGTCACATCCCTGATCCAATGTAAAGGGAGTTTCCCTGGGGTGTGGCCTGCACCACCTTTTATCTTACAAGAGATAAAAGGAAAGGGAAGCTATCAGGGAGTAGGGGACCTCATAGCACCAAGAAAGCAGTAGGGGAGCAGAGTGCATCCTTTGGACCCAGAGTTCCTGTGCAGAGAAACCCCTAGTCCAGGGGAAGATTGATGACAAGGACCTTCCTCCAGAGCCGACAGAGAGAAAACACCTTCCCCTGGAGCTAACACCCTGAATTCGGATTTGTAGCCTACTAGACTGTGAGAGAATAAATTTCTCTTTATTAAAGCTGTCCACCTGTGGTATTTCTGTTACAGGAGTACTAGATGATTAAGGCAGGCAATGAGAAGGGAGAGGAGGAAGAAATACAACCAGGTTTTCTTCACCTGAGTAAGAAGACACTGAGGGGTAAGTCAAAAAGGTCCAGAAAGAAAAAGGGAAAAAAAAAAAGTTAAAAAGAAGTGGTTGGTTAGGGCAGTAAAGTTACTCTGTATGTCTGTATGATACTGTAATGCTGGACACATTTGACATTATGCATTTGTTAAAACCCATAGGACTGTACATCACAAAGGGTGAACCCTAGAAATGAACTGTAAGTAGTAACCAGTTGCTGTGGAGTCAGTTCCGACTCATGGGGACCCCATGTGTGTCACAGTAGAACTGTGCTCCATAGAGTTTTCAATGGCTGATTTTTCAGAAGTAGATCTCCAGGCCTTTCTTCAGAGGTGCCTCTGGGTGGACTGGAACCTTTTGGTTAGCAATTGAGTATGTTAACCTTTTGTACCACTTAGGGACTCCACTGTAAACTACAGACTTCAGTTAATAATAATGTATCACATTGGTTCATCACTTGTAACGAATGCACCACATGTTAATGTACCAGATGTTAATAATAGGAGAAACTACGTGCAGGAGGGAGGGGGCATATTGGAACTCTCTGTACCTTTGCACAATTTTTCTCAAAACCTAAAACTGCTCTAAAAAATAAAGTCTATTATGCGTGGGGGTGGAGGAGCCGGAGAAGAGAGGGGTTGGAGGGTGAAAAAGAGATCATTACCCATTTTTAAATTAATTTAAAAATGTAAAAATAAAACTTCATTCTGTCATTAACTGGATTTAATTCTTTTCCTATTACAAATTAATACCTGAAAATTTCATACAACAAAGTATTATACATCTTGTGCCATCTGCTTTGCAACATCACCTTTAAAAATAGCCTAGGGGAGCATGTGTGTAGTTAGGATTAACTAGACACCCCCAGGTTCCATATTCCTGGGTCTCTACCAAGAGCACAAGCCTGAGATTTCGTATCTTCTCGCATGCGGCTTCTCCATCAACCCTCTTTGATTAATGTGACATCATAAAGCTCCACCTGGGAAGAACACCCCAGCGCACTAAAACCTCCTGAAAAATACTGTTGCCAGAAATATACTCACTTCTTTCAGATTCGGTGCTTTTCAGAGTGATGTCAACTTATAACAGCTTCTTGACATTAATTACTGTGCCATCCCTTACACTTAGCTCTCTGAAAAACAGCCTGAAGCTGCCTGGAAGGGTCACATATTTTAATATCCACTTACCTTGACACCAGAGTAATTTGAAAGATGCTCATTTTCAGCTCCTCATTCCTTTTCAAACATTAGGAGGCAAGTGACCCACCATCCAATCCACAAATCTTGATTAATTCCTTCCACTTAGCATGTCCCAATTTCTGCCAAGGTATGTGGTCTGCGATTGACAGCCTCGTTAAGAGCTTATTGAAGTGCTTGATTATACAGCTTTGGAAGTTTCTTGAGCTCTCAGAGTCTGAGGAGCAGAATCTCCCTCCCCCTGCCCGTCGCAAAGCAATAGTCTGTCTAGTAACCAGAGGCAAATAGCCATTCACTTCAGACTGAAGTACAGTCAGTACCTTGCGCCTGCATACAAGTTCTAGAAGCAGCAGTTTTTCTGGAGCTGCCTCTGCCTTTAAGTTTCCTCTTCAGTGGTACCTGGGTATCTGTTCAGTGTTGCCCCCTACTAACAGTTCCTGAGGCCTGAGGCAGAAGAGAACTCCAAGGATAGGTGTATGAAGGGATTGTGCATTCAGAAACTTTAAAAATGGAACTGTTTCCCTAGGAAGTATTTATTCCTCAAGGCCAAAGATCAAAGAAAGGGGATAAAAGTAACTCAACTGGTTATAAATTTCCAAACAGGATAAATAAAGGCAGAGGTCTATAAGAGAAGCACTATATTCTTATTTACAAAATGTACCATGTACACCACTGACAAGCCTCCTCTTCAGAAGGAGCCAGAGAATGACAGCAATAATTTAACACTGTTAAAATAAAGTTGCAATCTCCCTCCTAGTGGTTGGGTTCCTCCTGTTTCTTTTGGGTCATTTATCTGGAACTTGGAATGCACTTTTCCAGTGAAGCAAAGTCAGTGTGGTAGTTAAAGTCTTAAAACAACGTGCAATAGTCAATTCAGCCATGTCATTGTAAATGCTATCAAGCTGTTGAGATCCAAGCTTCAATCTTGACAAGAAATTATAGCCCACATTTTCAGATTAAAACAAACAACACTGCAGCAAAAAAAATAGAATAATTTGCCCGAAGCCATACAATTAGAAAAAGGCTAAACATCCCCAAAAAAACCCAAACCAGTTGCTGTCTAGTCGATTCCAACTCACAGCAACTCTACAGGACGGAGTAGAACTGCCTCATAGTGTTTCCAAGGAGCGGCTGGTGGATTCGAACTGCTGACTTTTTGGTTAGCAGCCTGAGCTCTTAACTACTGCACCACTAGGGCTCCAAAAAGCCTAAGTCAGCATTAAAATGGTTTGTTTGTCTAACCACAAAACAGTGCTCATAACCATAATGCTTTACTCTCTCTTGGAATTATGATGAAGAGAATGATCCTACCAAAAAGTGTCCACCACATATAACGGTGGTTAGTGAGAAGTGAATTTGATTTCCAAATCAGATGCCCAAACCACAATTTTTCTGATGCCATCCTACAGTGCAAATAAAACCTCTCTTCCAAATTCCTCACAGTCCAATCCACTGCAGTCTCAGCTCGATTTCTATCTCTTTCTAGAAGCCTTCCCTAACCTTCTACCTGTCAGACTAGGTAAGAGGATCCTCCTTTATCTCTTTCATTACCATTGGGTTAATGGTGTAAAAGCCAATTTTATGCCTCTGGACCTCAGATATAAGGCATTATTCCAATTCTAATGCATTTAGTGTCAAGGTGGGTCCTTTTGAAATGCGTGAAGCTCAGCAGACAAGAGTTGGACACTCATTGTTGTGTAGGTTGAGCATTCTGTTAGGTGATGCCTCCTGGATGTGTTAGTTTGTAAACTTTTGCCGTTTTTTCCCTTTATTTCTATGAGATAAGGCTTGTAGGCAAAATTATGGCTTTCCAGTGTGATAGTTAGGGAGACCTGATGGGTTTGTTTTGGTTTTTCTGTGTCATATTTAGAAAACTAGAGGTTCCCCATGTAACCTAATGGAAAGGCACTTGCAATAAATTATTTATATAGCTCTCACTGGCATATTGTCATCCCACATATTGGTGGTGCTACAGTGCCACGCACCTCATTGGTGACTTGTGTTACCAGATCATATTTCTCACAATCCATATTACCAACCAAAAATTTTAACACTCAGTTAGTAAGCACACATTCCAATACTGAAAACACACGCCATCAAAAAAAAAACAAAAATTAAGGAGAAAAAATGTAGTAACAAAAGGGTTATGTTCCACAGCTCTCTAGTTTGACCTCCGCTGCAGCACTCACCTCACGTTCTGTTAGCATCTCTCCCCTTTCTTTCTCTCCCACTGGACTGTATTCCTCCTGATGCCTGGGTGGGACTGGTGCTCAGTGCTGTTGTTATTAGCTACTGTCAAGTGGGCCTCTGACTCATGATGACCCCATGCGCAACGGAATGAAGTGCTTCCTGGTCTTGTGCCATCCCCATGATCTGTTGTGATCGGATCACTGTGACCCACAGGATTTGTTTTGTTTTGTTTTTTTAATTTAATTAATTTATTTTTTGGTGAAAATTTACATGGCAAAAGCTACACCATTTCAGCGATTTCTACATGTACAATTCAGTGACATTTATTACATTCTTCAGTTGTGCTATCATTTCCCAAATTATTCCACTGTCATTAACGTAAACTCATTGTCCCGTAAGCATCTCATCTAACCTTTCAAGTTTATGTTGTCAGTTTGATCCCAGATAGACAATTCTTTAAAAGATCACAATGCTTTAGGTAGACATGCTTTACTAATTAAGCTAAACTATTATTTGGTTCAAAGAAGACCTCAGGGGATAGTTTTGATTTAGATTTAAGGTTTAAAGACTATCTCAGGGAAATAGTTTCAGAAGTTCATCCAGCCTCAGATGACTGTTTTCCCTCTTTTGATCCGAGATTCTTCTACAGAATCTCCTATCAAAACGTTCAGTAAATGATCCATAGGGTTTTCATTGGCTGATTTTTGAAGTAGATTGCCAGGCCTTTCTTCCCAGTCCATCTTAGTCTGGAAACTCTGCTGAAACCTGTTCAGCATCGTAGCAACATGCAAGCCCCCACTGACATACTTGTGGTGGTTGTGCCTGAGGTGAATTGGCTGGGAATCAAACCAGGGTCTCCCACAAGGAAGGCAAGAATTCTAGCACTGAACCACCAAGGTGCTTAGTAACATACCACCTATAATTTACCGGTCTGAACAGGAGATGATGGCTGCTGGGAGACTGGGGGAAGGGTTGTAAGGATACTGGAATCTCCTGGAAGCGTTCTCCCCTAGGGATCCTGCTTGGTCCTAGGCAGGCAGGTTCTTCATTTTTTTCTACTCTTAGCCTCAGGAATCAGTCTACCTTGTTCCCATCTCTACATTGCCAGGGTTTTTCTGGTTTCTTCTGTTCCCCTTGTGGAGAAGGACCATTTAGCAGAGGAGTGAATACCAAAGTGAAACATATTTATTTATGAGTATATCCCCACCCCACCTTAAAACTAAGATGAATCTTGAAATAGAATATTCCATAATAGTTATTGAATACTTCAGACTCCAGAATAGAGGCAACCCTGAGGGTCTGTCTTAGCTTCTCTATTCTCTCATATGCTTCATTAACTTAATATTTAGATCATTGGCTTTATTAGCTTAAGGGGACTGACACTGTAAAAATGAAAAACTTCCTGAATAAAAACTAGACCTGTTGTATATTTACATACAAGGAAGCGACTCTTTCTGTCCCAAGATATACAAAGTGGTGATGTGACTAACAAATCAGGATGAACAGGTCTGTCACAAAGTGACAAATACAAAGAAATGGGTGATAGAGGAGAGATGTGGAGATGTCAGAGATAAGCCAAAAGAACTTCACCTCCAGCCAATTAAAGCCCATGTCTATGACTAATAATCCAGAGGAACTTCTGAAACCTGCCATTTTAACATTTGGTTAGTATTTGTGGTCCAGCTCAAAACCATCCAGTTCTGGAAGCTGTCTCCCTCTTCCACGGGTTACAGGAGTGGGTAAACAAACAAACAAAACCAACCTGTTGCCATCGAGTTGATTCCATCTCAGGGTGGCCCCATGTGTTACAGAATAGAACTGGGCTCCATAGGGTTTTCTTGGCTCTAATTCACAGAAGCAGATTGCCAGGCCTTTCTTTTGTGGTGCCACTGGGTGGGTTTGGACCAACAACCTTTCAATTAGCAGCTGAGCACAAACCGTTTGCACACCCAGGGATCTTCAGGAGTAGATAGAGGCATCTAAAAACCATGTTTGCACATTGGGACCCTGACATTTGGTCTCAGTTGATTGGAACTGGGGCAGGCACCTAATGGAGCTAGGCCAATCAGATTCTCTTGCCTAGATATTTGAAACTGAAGTTCATAAAAGAAATAGTTAATCTTTGCATGAAATTGAGACCATAACGGGCAAACCAGGCTGTGAGGCAGCGATATTCTGTTGTGTGGATAAAGCAGCAGGATTTTAAAAGGCTGCACACAGAGAGTGGAACGAAGCAGTGCGTATCAATCAGGGTTCTCCAGAGAAACAGAATCATAGGAGAGATATAGATATAAATTTACATATTCATATACATGATTCAAGGAGCACTGGTGGCTCAGTGGTTAAGCGCTTGGCTGCTGACAGAAAGGTCGGCGGCTCAAACCCACCAGTCCTTCCACGGGAGAAAGACGTAGCAGCCTGCTTCCATAAAGACTGCAGCCTTGGAAACCCTACGGGGCAGTTCTACTCTGTCCTATAGGGTCACTGTGAGTCAGAATCGATTCAACGGCAATGGGTATATACGATTTATTTTATTTAATTCCTCATGTAATTTTGGGGGTTGGCAAGTCTGAAATCCACAGGCAGGCCAGCAGGCTAGAAGCTCAGACAATAGTTAATGTTGTAGTTTTGAGTCTGAAATCTGCAGGGCAGGGCAGCAGCCTGGATACACAGGCAGGATTTCTACATTAGTCTTGAAGCAGAATTTCTTCCTCTTTGGGAACTCTCAGTTTTTGCTCTTAAGGCCTTCAACTGATTGAATGAGGCCCACCTACATTATGAAGGACAATTCCATTTACCTAAAGTCAACTGATTGTAAATATTAATCTAATCTATAAAATACCTTCACAGCAACATCTCAACTAGTGTTTGACCATACAACTGGGCACCACATCCTAGTCAAGCTGACACATAAAATTAACCATCACACTGTAACACGAAAAAAATCAAAGGAGAGATAAAGATAGAAGTAGAGGGAAAGAGAGAAGGAGAGCTAGAGAAAGAGAAGCTTTGCTATTTCTAGGTCCAGTTCCTTCCTGAAGACCTTGGATTCTACAAGGACTCCTATACCCTTGTCAAAACTTCTGTTTGACTTAAGCTCTGTGGCTCACTAGCCAGCTGTTAAAAAAACCACGTTCTCTTTCCTCCGAGCATACAGCCAAACTACATTCCCAACCTCTGTGAAGCTAGCTGTGACCACATAGCTGGGTCCTGGCCAATAAAATGGGAGAGGAAGTGATAACTACTTCCATTCTTGGCAATAAAGACTTCCACATGCTTCTCCAGTAGCTCTCTTTCCCCTTATGTCAAGTAAGGGTCCACACCCCAGGCAGTGGCGGAAGCCAGATATTGAGCTGATCTCAGAGCCCCATTCACCCAGTTCAGGTGAACAATTGGAGCAGCACAACCTTCCCACCCTCACCAGTTAGGCTTACAAAAACAAAAACAAAACCAGCTGCTTTCGAGTCAATTTTGACTGATAGCAACCCCATGTGTTTCTACCAAAGAGTCTTAAAACCTCACACCTCCAGCAGGCATCTCTTCTCATTCAACTGTTGCCTGGTGAAAAGGCCACAGACCTTGTGCCCAACACCTCACTTGCCCAGGCTGTGGAGCCTGCAACAAAGGGCAGAGGTAAGGGAATCAGTCTCCAGGATGCTGAGCCAGGCTACTGCAGACGGCATCACACGCCCAACACACTGTCTTTGCTTGGATAGACATCCTTCAACTGCTTTCCTGGGTCTGAGAGCAAATCAGCCTCCCTCTCAGAGACTCGGTATGGCTGTGCAAGCTGAAAGCAAAAGCCTTTGATGCAGAAACACTGTGTTCCTATTGAAGTCAGTACTGAAACGTGTTTCCATTCCAAATGACACAGGCAGATTTCCAAGATGGCCCACTAACATGCTGTTCAATTACTGGAGTTCTTACAAGGAAGGGGATGACCGAAGAAAATGGCTTTATCAAAGAGGTATATTGACAGCTGCTGTGTCTTTAAGTATTCTGAAAAACATCAGGCTTGAAAGCTACAGTTACTATATGTGCAATACACGAATTTCCCATTCTTCCCATATAGGCATTAGCTCCTACATAGGAGCAAATTTAATGGAGTTGTAAGGACTATTAACACAGAAGACCTATAAGACAGATCTTCCTGACAGAATTTTACAAACCTAATTGGGCTGTCTGGTCAATAAGATGTCTCTAGAAAAGATCTTAAATGCAATGGAGCTCATTACAAGCCCAAGTGCTTGCTTTAAAAGGCATGCAGTTTTTGTAATATTTAAACTAATGATTTTCCTTGTCCATAATGTATGCACGATTGAAAGTGTGAGAGCTTAAATTCAAGCCAAACAATGCAAATATCTTACCTTGAGGTTATTGTATTGGCCTTTCATGATCAAAAGAACCCTCTGAAATATGGGGAAACATTAGGGTGTCTGTTTAGGATCTAATTTTTTTTTTTAATTGTACTTCAGGTGAAGGCTTACAGAACAAATAGTTTCTCATGAAACAGTAGTACACATATTGTTTTATGACATTAGTTAACAACCCCACAATATGTCAACCCTCTAACTTCTCAACCTTTTTTCTTTTGGTGAAAATACACATAGCCAAAGATACACCATTTCAAAAATTTTTACATGCACAGTTCAATGACATTGACTACGCTCTTCCAATTGTGCTGTTATTCTCACTTAAGATGAAGGCTTACAGAACAAAATAGTTTCTCATTTAACAGTTACCACACATGTTGCCCTATGACAATGGTTAACAATCTCACAACACATCAACAATATCCTTACTCAACCTTGGGTTCCCTATCACCAGCTTCCTTGTCCTCTTCTGCCTTCTGGCCCTTGTCACTGGACTACTGTACCTCATTAGTCCCATTTGGTTTTATGGGGCTGTCCACTCCCAGGCTAAACGGTGAACCTCGGAGATAACTTCACCACTGAGCTAAAAGGGTGTCTGGGGGCCATACTCTCGGGGATTCTCCAGTCTCCTTTAGGTCAGTAAATCTGGTCTTTTTTTTGTGAGTTAGAATTATGTTCTACATGTTTAGGATATATTTTTGTTTTTTTCACAGCTGTGCCTAGCACTGGAATATTCTGAGCATAGAAAATTGACTACCATCACCTCCAATTACACCCCTTTTCTCAAACTCTTCTGAGCTCCCACTTCACCCAAAATACACTATTTTGCTCTTGTTGTTGTTTTAATTCCACACCATTTGATAAGAGGAATATATGAAGGATCAAAAAATTAAATAGAATGTGGCCCTCCCTGTTCCTGGAAGAGTCCTTATCCCTGGGAACATGTGGTGGGAGGGTGTGTAATTTCCTCAGTACCTTTCCCCATATCTCAGTAGTGTGGCCCACAAAAGGGAGGGAAGGAGATGGAAGGAGCCCTAGCAGGCCAAACTCAATCTCTTCAGTATCCTACATTAATAGTATACCTTAAAAAAACACAAAAACCTCCTCATATAATTACCTCATTTAATAGTCACAAGAAAACTATGAAAGATAGGATATCTGGTGATTTGTATGCACAGGACAATTTCAGAGACTCTAATTTATAAAAATCTACTTTTCAATCATTCCCAAAGCACTACTGACCCCATTAAACTTTCTCCATGGTTCATTCTATCCCTGGACCTGGGCTAAATCTTGGGCACTCCAAATGGTTTCTCTTCTGACTCTTAGTTAATATAAATTCCTCAGGTCACTTTAGTGTCAGAAAAGTTTTCAGGTCAGTAATTAACAAGTTCCATCTAGTATAACAATAAAAACTGGCATTGGCTTTCTCTGGTCAACTTGGATTTAAGAGCACACTCTTCCTCTTTAGAGACTCCTACTTTATGGGGACAGGAGTGATGGCCTGTCCAGATGGCCACTTAGGATTCTTTTTTCAGCCCCTGAGTCTCATTGGTCCACTTCTGCACAGACACACTCTGTCAGGGTCCCAATAGAACAGTATCTTGAGTAAATATGCTACAAGATTGGCTAGGCAAAATGCATATCTTTGATCCTAAGTCTGCAGAAGGGCAGTTCCTTCATGAAACTCAGCCTCCTACTCCACCACTCCAGGTCATTTCCACCAACCTCTCATCCTTGAGGTGTCCCAGATGTCAGTCAGAAACCAGCCCAGTGTCTCCCACAATCCAGCTGACACATAAAATTCAAGCTTTCCAAATGATTTGTTGAAGTTCCTCTTAAGTGGAGACGAGGGCACGCCCACCTTGCCTCAGTGGAGAGGAGGATTCTGAGCACACCTACAACGAGCTCTAAAGAAGTCCTCTCTTGATCTCCAAACTTTTATTGGCATATTTAATCTCCCAAAAATCTTCAAGGGGTCATCAGCTGAAATCATTTTGTTAATAACTTTATTCAAATATAATTGGCCTACAATAAATTGCACATATTTCAAGTGTACAATTTGGAAAGTTTTGGCATATATATACATACACTTGTAAAATCATCACCACAATCAACATAATGAACATATCCATCTCCACCAAAAGTTTCCTCATGACTCTTTGTAATCCCTCCCTCCCTTTCTGGCCCTTCCAGCAATCACTGATCTGCTTTTTGCACTACAAACTAGTATCCTTTTCTAGATTTGCATGTAAATAGGATAATACATTATGTACTCTTTTGTCTGGCTTCTTTCACTCGGCATAAGTATTTTGAGATTCATCCGCGTTTAATAGTTCATTCTTTTTTTTTTTGCTAAGTACTATTCTACTATATGGCTATACTACAGTTTGTTTATCCACTCACCTGTTGATGGACATTTGGGTCATTTCCAGTTTGGGACTGTTATAAATAAAGCTGCTATAAACATTCATGTTTAAGTCTTTGTAAGGAGCTTTCAAGCTTTCATTTCTCTTTGGTAAGTACCCAGGAGTGGAATGGCTGGGGTATGATAGGCATATATTTAGCTTCATAAGAAACTGCCTGTTTTCCAAAATGATTATGAGTTGTTTACATTACCACCAGCAGTATATGAGAGTTCCAGTCCCTACACATCCTGGCCAACACACGGTATAGTCAGATTTTTTTTCTAGTCTATCAAATAGATGTATAGTGACTTATCATTGTGGTTAAGTAACCTGGAAATAGTTTGATCTTTTTGGGTCTTGCCTACAAGATTTGTCAGGTGGGACAAGAACAGTGGTGAGTCTGTTGAGAAAGAACCCTTCTGAGTATGCTATCCAAAGTCCCATGCATCATGGGGTTTTCCAATGTGCCTGGTGGAAGCAGGCACTATTCCCAACCCTGGGTGAGTGTAGGAAGCTGTTCCTTCTAATGCTCTTGAATAGTTCTTTCCCCGGCCTCAGATAATTACCTCATATGCTTGCAGTGATCAGTAATCAGCTGAATGCTAGGAGTCTCGGGGAAATTTCTGCAGATGTACCATCTTCTCTCTGAGCAGCTCTCTTCTCCAGAATTCTTTCCCGTGGCTTCTAACTGCTTTGATCTTCCAGGGCTGTCAGCTGTATTTCCTCATTTCAAGGAGTCCACTGGGCTCTGCTTTAGTTACCACTCTCTATACCACAGCCTGGAATCTGTCAAGACAGCAAGCTGGGCAAACGTAGTGCTCAACCCCTTTGCTTTCTGTCTCTCAAGGATCGCTGACTTCTGATGGCCTGTATCTTGAAAACTGTTGTGTATTTTTTCCCTTATGGGGGTTGTTTCAGGCAGAGTAAAACTGGTCCCTGTTACTCCTTCTTGGCCAGAAGCAGAACACTAAAACTGGTTTTTGGCTATCTTTTTTAGTAGTTCATGCCAAGTGGATTCACACCTCGCTTTGGAAGGTGAGAATAAGAGCCCCCTACTTTCTTGGGAGGGATCCCTGGGTGGTGCAAATGGTTAATGTGCTTGGAAGCTAACTGAAAGTTTGGAGATTCAGGTTCACTTAGAGACACCTTGGAAGAAAGACCTGGTGATCTACTTCTGAAAAATCAGCCATTGACAACCCCATGGAGCACAGTTCTGCTCTGACACACATGGGGTCTCTGTTGAGTTGGTGTCAGTTCCAGTGCAACAATACTTTCTTGGCTTTTCAACCAAAACAAAGGCAGAAAAACCTCATTATAACCTTTTATTACATATAAGAGGGATAACTCCACCTGTGTTTCCTTTGGCTGAGTTTCCACAAATAATTTCATATGTCCACAGCAAGGATGGTGATTCTGTAGATAAGGGTGATGTGTATCCAGTTTACTCTGGCACATGACTTCCTATATTGTGTTCTTCATGCTCTTACATTATGATTTTAAAACACTTTTGAAGGTATATTTGAAAAATTTGCAATCTCTTCAAATATGGATATAATGAGTGTGATAAAAGGTAAATCTTCAATTGGGGCAGCAGCAAGGCAAAGTAAAGAGCCTGTTTTTCTGGACTCATTCATGCCTGGGTTTGAATACTGGCTTTGTCACTTACTGGTTGTGTCAACTCAAGCAACATAACCTCCCTGAACTGCCAGGAAGCCAAGCTGCCTTGAAACAGAGAAAACAGGTTCACAATTAACTAGTACAGTGTGATGACGTAACGCGATACTTTGTTTTCCACATAATACCATGTAATAATGCAAAGTAATTAGGATTAAAAGAATCACAATGTATTGCAATATATTCTAAAAATTATTATTTTTATTAGCTTCATACAGTAGGGAGTCTTCTCATCATGTCCAAGGTAATACAGAATTTGCACAAACATGGATATTTTAAATCTTCTAGCTTAAGAAACAAAGCAAGTTTACACGAGAAACACCTGGCCTTACACTGTTCTGTGTAGGTTTAAGTGTAGGGGTGATCCAAAGGTAACAACAATTTCAACATTTCTCTCTTTTAAATTATGAACAAATGGAAGATTATTAGATACCATTTTAAGAGGAAAGTTATTTGTCATCACTGCTAAATTCTGTGTACCTTAGTATACGGTGAGTACCATCCCTCAAGCCTTTTCCCCTCTCTAACTAGATTCATATTTTCTTTGCTGACTTTTTCATCTGTAGAATGGGGACAATAGAGGTTCAACACACCACTGTTAAGGAGATTGAATAACTCTTGTCAAGCTCTTAGCATGGTACTCAATCAAGGCAAACTGAGAGCTTAAAAATTCTCTCAGTGGGATCGTTATAAGTTATAGACCAATTTAACTGCTTTGAATAAAATAAGAACCGCAGATTAAATATAGTACCTTCAAAGGTTGTATACATGTTGTTAGCCCTTTAATTAAAATTAAGGAGCTATACTTGCCTGTTTCTAGTGAAAAATACATTTGGGAGCCATTGTAAAAATATTGGTTTAGTTTTGCTTATTCTACATAAAAAGAAACAAAAACTACCAGGAATTTGTAAATTCTGAATTCTTCAGATGTTGTTGAAGTTATAATTCCCTAATCAAAATCTAAGTTTCTGGAGAATAAGGACTGTTTATTGTCCTGTATTATCTGTTATTTTCTATTTATTATTTCTAAGTAACAAGTAAATGTGTGGTGAATTTACCAGATCCCAGATACCTTGTTCTTTTCTCCATTTTAAAATATCAGATGCAAGTAGAAAAAGAAAAACATTGACTACATAAATATATATCTGTATTTAAAACTAAATTTGAAGTAGTAAGAGTTACTTTACCAGAATGTTTGTTTTCTGGAAGTTTAACTTAATTTCCAACCTTCTAGACACATCTATGTGAAATTAAAATTAATCATTTTGATCCTACTTCACTTATCCATATCTTACCCATTCTTTGAAGGTTTAACCATCAAGCTGTCTTCCCTAACTTCTCTGGCCCTTACTGATCACCATCATTTTCAGACTCCGAAAACGCTTGTGGTCTGTTACACAGTTAAAAAGTTTCTTCAGCCTGTAGGTTTTTCTGACCTTTCAAAGTAACTGTTCTGGGTAGGAAAAAGCACTGGACTTAAGAGTTTGAAGCCCAGGTTTTACTACTTACAGGCTGTGGGCGCTTGTTATTTAACATCTCTATAAGCTGTAATTTCCTCATCAGTAAAACAAGGATCATGTCTTAAAATTCTATATCCTCCCACAGTGTCTGGAAAATGGTTTATGAATAACTTCTTGGTTTGATTGATTCATTGAATAATGGATAAAACTCTTACCTATAGTAAAAATTTTGCCAATCTCACAAAATCTTTGAATTACAAGGCAGATGGCCCAAAAAGTTAGCCCAGCTACATACACATAGTTAGTTGCTTAATGTCCATGGACTTCCAGAGAGTTGCGTATGACCTGAGAGGGTATGAAAAATTACATGTGTGCACTCACGTGTGCATGTGAGGGAGAGGAGAGAAGATCAAGTGTTGAGAACCACCTTTCTTTTCTGATGTCATGAAACCAGAAGTGAGGGTTTGAAAAAAAAAGGAGAATAAGCAACTTAAAGCACTGAAGGAGTTGATGAGGGGTGGGAACAAGATGCTTGATCAAAGCATCAGCAGGCTAGGTGCTAGTGTAGCTCTGATCTGCACTAACTAGTTTTATGACCTATCTCTATATGATGTAACTAATCAACATTGCTTATTTTTCACAATATCCCCAGTATCTCCACCTTGCCTGAAATATAATGTTTCTGTTGATAAGTACCATCCAGTCGGTTCCAACTCATAGTGACCCTATGTACAACAGAATGAAACACCGCCTGGTCCTGCACCATCCTCACAATAATTGTTATGCTTGAGCCCATTGTTGCAACCACTGTGTCAATCCACCTCCTCAAGGGTCTTCCTCTTTTCACTGACCCTGTACTCTATCAAGCATGATGTCCTTCTCCAGGGACTGATCCCTCCTGATAACATGTCGAAAGTATGTGAGACGATGTTTTGCCATCTTTGCTTCTAAAGAGCATTCTGGCTGTACTTCTTCCAAGACAGATTTGTTCATTCTACTGACAGTCCGCGGTATATTCAATATTCTTCGCCAATATCATAATTCAAAGGCATCAATTCTTTTTTGTTCTTCCTTATTCATTGCCCAGCTTTCACATGCATAGGAGAAGATTGAAAACACCATGGCTTGGGTCAGGTGCACCTTAGTCCTTAATGTGACAACTTTGCTTTTTTAACACTTCAAAGAAATCTTTTGCAGCAGATTTGCCCAATGCAATGTGTCATTTGATTTCTTGGCTGCTACTTCCATGGGCATTGATTGCAGATCCAAGTAAAATGAAATCCTTTACAATTTCAATATTTTCTCTCTTTATCATAATGTTGCCAGTTGGTCCAGTTGTGGGGATTTTTGTTTTCTTTATGTTGAGGTGTAATCCATATTGAAGGCTGTGGTCTTTGGTCTTCGTCAATAAGTGCTTCAAGTCCTCTTCACACACCTTTCCTGATTTTAAACCATTTGGTATCCCCTTGTTTTGTTTGAACGACTGTGTCTTGGTATAAGTACAGGTTCCTCATGAACACAATTAAGTGTTCTGGAATCCCATTCTTTGCAATGTTATCCATAATTTGTTATGATCCACACAGTCGAATGCCTTTGCATAGTCTATAAAACACAGGTAAACCTCTTTCTTGTATTCTCTGCTTTCAGCCATGATCCATCTGACATTAACAATGATATCCCTGGTTCCACGTCCTCTTCTGAATCCAGCTTGAATTTCTGGCAGCTACCTGTCGATGTACAGCTGCAACCACTTTTGAATGATCTTCAGCAAAATTTTATTTATGTGTGATATTAATGATATTGTTCAAAAATTTCTGCATTCTGTTGGATCACCTTTCTTTGGAATGGGTACAAATATGGATCTCTTCCAGTCAATTGGCCAGGTAGCTGTCTTCCAAATTTCTTGGCATGAACAAGTGAGGGTTTCCAGCACTGCATCTGTTGAAACATCTCAGTTGGTATTCCACCAATTCCTGGGGCCTTGTTTTTTGCCAATGCCTTCAGTGCAGCTTGGACCTCTTCCTTCAGTACCATTGGTTTTGATCATATGCTACCTCCTGAAATGGTTGAACATTGACTGGTTCTTTTTGTTATAGTGATTCTGTGTATTCCTTCCATCGTCTTTTGATGCTTCTTGCATCATTTAATATTTTCCCCATAGAATCCTTCAATATTGCAACTCAAGTCTTGAACTCTTTCTTCAGCTCTTTCAGCTTGAGAGCGCTGGGTGAATTCTTCTTTTTTAGTTTTCTATCTCTAGGTCTTTGCACATTTTGTTATAATACTTCACTTTGTCTTCTCGAGCCACCCTCTGATACTTCTGTTCAGCTGTTTTACTTCATCATTTCGTCCTTTCACTTTAGCTACTCTGCATTCAACAGCAATTTTCAGAGTCTCTTCTGACATCCTTTTTCATCTTTTTCTTTCCTGTCTTTTTAATGACCTCTTACTTTCTTCATGTATGATGTCCTTGATGTCATTCCACAACTTGTCTGGTCTTTTGCATTCATGTTCAACGCATCAAATCTATTTTTTAGATGATCTCTAAATTCAGGTGGGATATACTCAAAGGTCATACTTTGGCTCTCGTGGACTTGTTCTAATTTTCTTAAGGTTCATCTGGAACTTGAATATGAGAAATTGATGGTGTGTTCCACAGTTGTCCCCTGGCCTTGTTCTGACTGATAATATTGAGCTTTTCCATTGTCTCTTTCCACAGATGTAGCCGATTTGATCCTGTGTATTCCGTCTGGCAAAGTCCGTGTGTATAGTCACCATTTATGTTGGTGAGAAAAGGTGTTTGCAATGAAGAAGTCATCGGTCTTGCAAAATTCTGTCATATGATCTCTAGCATTGTTTCTGTCACCAAGGCTGTATTTTCCAACTACCAATCCTTTTTCTTTGTTTCCAACTTTCACATTCCAATACCCAGTAATCATCAATGCATATTGATTGCATGTTTGATCAGTTTCAGACTGCAGAAGTTGGTAAAAATCTTCAATGTCTTCATCTTTGGCCTTAGTGGTTGGTGGGTAAATTTGAATAATAGTGGTATTAACTGGTCTTCCTTGTAGGCATATGGCTATTATCCTATCACTGACAGTATTGTACTTCAGGACAGATCTTGAAATGTTCTTTTTGACGATGAACATAACACCATTCCTCTTCAATTTGTCATTCCCGGCATAGTAGACCATATGATTGTCTGATTCAAAATGGCCAATACCAGTCCATTTCATTTCATTAATGCCTAGGATATTGGTGTTTATGAATTCCATTTCATTTTTGATGACTCCCAATTTCTTAGATTCATACTTATACATTCCACATTCTGATTATTAGTGGATGTTTGCAGCTGTTTCTTCTCATTTTGAGTCGTGTCACATCAGCAAATGAAGGTCCCGAAAGCTTGACTCTAGCCATGTCATTAAGATTGACGTTACTTTGAGGAGGCAGCTCTTCCCCAGTCATATCTTGAGTTCCTTCCAACCTGAGGGGCTCATCTTCTGGCATTATATCAAACAATGTCCCACTGTTTTTCATAAGGTTTTCACTGGCCAGTTTTTTCAGAAGCAGACTGCCAGGTCTGTCTTAGCCTGGAAGCTCTGCTGAAACTTGTCCACCAAGGGTGACCCTGCTGGTATTTGAAATACTGGTGGCAAAGTTTCCAGTATCACAGCAACATGCAAGCCACCACAGTATGACCAACTGACAAACGTGGTAGTGAAATATAATAGGCATGCAATAATTATCTGTTAAAAATTTCTTTCAGATTTTTTATCTGTAAAATGAAGAGGACTGAACAAAACTATCTTTAAGGTTCCTGCCGATTATAAAACTATGTTCCATTTGGAGGTAATTATTTCATGAAAGGAAGCTATGAGAATTGCCTTCCCCAACTTGAGTGAGACAGAATTCAGCATCCTATCTCAGCTTGAAATTTAACAAATCTACTTCTCAGTGAAACTCATCTTCAACAAGTCATTCTTCAGAAAGATAACTTCCGGTTGTTAACCAACGTCATAAAACAATATGTGTACTGACTGTTTAATGAGAAACTATTTGTTCTGTAAACCTTCACCTAAAGTACAATAAAAAAAAATTCAAAAAAAAGAAAGATAACTTCCATTATTTTGGTTATTATTCTCCTAAGTAAACGACCAACAGTTCCTTAAGATCTTTCTTTCTCTGGGGCATATGACAAGGGGCAGATAACAGATATAGTGTGTTAATAAATCAGTATCATTTGAATAATTACCCTTATCACTACCAGGATTTTAACAAGCCTAAATTTAAATCTTATTTCTTTCAAGCACATTTCCTTTATCAGTATTTGAAGTTTCAAAGAGCAATCAATGCCAAAGATCTAAATGTCAAAATACCAGAAACCCAAGGAAATGTGATTATCATTTTTTCTATCGATAATTCACAACTGAAAAAAAGTTTTGTCTACTGATATTTTTTGGGAAAATATCACTGAATGTTAGGTGCATTGAAAGACTTAGGTGTTGTCAACAGACATGTTCTAGCTACCAACAGAAGCACTTGGGCTTTGTGTTGCTGTTCCAACAATGGTGATGACTTTGTACTGGGTTAGCTTCACAGTGCTACCCCCACCCCCCTCTTTATCCCCCCACAACTGTGACACGCTTCTGTACAACTTTGAGGTTCAAGGTAGCAGACCATAGTCATGAAACCGTTCTTTCTACCCAAACCGGCATTATAAAAATCAAGACCACATTCAGTAATATGAAGTGTTTCTAGAATAGCCAAAGGTATAGAGATTAGAGTTTAATAGCAGTTACCAGGGGATAGAGGGATGGAGGAAAGGAGGTATCATTGTTTAGGTAGCACTGAATTTTTGTTTATGAGGATAAGAAATTTGGCAGTGGATATTGGATATTGGTGATAGTTGCACAACATGATTGCTGTAATTGCTTTTATTGAATTGTACACACAAACGATGTTGAAATGGCAAATGTTGATAACAATAAAATTAAAAAATTAATCAAACCTACAGATCTTCACTCACTACTCCTCTGAAGGAATACCAGAGAGTTCAAATCAACTTTAACTAGTACTGAAATGAAGTTGTTTCATTAAAACACAAAGGTATTGGTTTGACTATGCATAAATGAATTTCTAAAGTTACAGCTGTTCAAAAATGAACTAGGATAACTTATGGAGTGGCCTACTTCAAGCAGAACCCATTGGGCCTGCTCTCAACAAGATTCCTACACAAAGTGAGGGGTTCATTTTCCAGGTCTTCTAAATATTGAAGCTTCTTATTTTCTCTGGAGTAGATCTTTCTTGAGCTTGTTTGATTCCAATGACAAGGAAATTTTTTAACTCAAAAGGGCAGAAACTGCTTAAAGAATTTCACATAGTATTTATCTTCTTGAATTCAATGCCCCAAATATCTACATTTAGCTTATCATGCTTTCAGTGGGACTCTTGAGTAGCCTGAGCATGCCTGAGCCCTATAGATAGTGCTGTTCTCTCCATGATTGGGTAGATGACAGAAGCATCCTAACCTATTAGCTGCATCAGTTTAGTCAAAAATAATTTAAAAAATAAGTAGTTATATAGTTATTCTAAACCAAAAACCAAACCCATTGCTATCTATACTAAGGCATAAAAATCTCCATTCAAGGATTGTCCCAAGCTTTCCCATTTACTTCTTCTGTCTACCTCCTAAGAAAGAAGGCCAATGAGTTTGTTGAGTACCAGGCAATGTGCTAAAAGCTTCAGATACTTTCATTTGTTTAATCATAGCAATTCTTTGAGGTAGATTCAGTATGTACGTTTCACAAACTAAAAATCTGAGACCCAGAAATTTTAAGTCAAATGCATAAAGTCTCATCACAAGTAACTACGCAAGTCATAATTCAGATCTAGATTTATAAGGTTTGGAAAATTAGGCCCATTCCCCTATTCCACACTTTCTGTCTTCTGAAGATCTTTGCTCAACTCTAGACCAAATGCTTTTAAACCACTTCATACAAATAGTTAGCTATCCTGCTATTAAATCACTCTAAGCAACAGTATCCTTAACCTTTCTTGAAAGACATCTTAAAACACTTAGTGCCAGTACCTCACGTTTTCCCTGAACTTCCACATAAACTGTAATACATAGCCTGAAAGTACATAAAATGAAAGCTAAATTTTCTCAGAGACCAGTCTTATTTTACCCCCTGATGTGCTAAATGTCTGTGACTTTGGAGTCTCTTACATTTAAGGTGTCCCCCAGACCTATCTTGAACTCAAGCATATAAATATGTGGTCATTAACCAGAAAACAAAAGCCTGTGTTTTTGATGAAAATGTGCACTTCTCTTTGAACTATGAAATTATTTTTTCAACAAGCTTTGCAAGAAAGGAATCATTAGAGTGCAAATAACCTAAAGGAAAACACTTTTTCTCTTGGAAACTGATGTGAAAAACAGTATAGAAGAGGAAGGCCACTCATTGTTAGTGAGCACCTCCACTTCTTAACTGCAGGAAACTCGTGCACATCAGTCAGCTCCTGGAGCCAGTGCCCTAAGAGAGACCTGACAAGAAATTACACAAGAAGTTATGAGGCTCAAGACACTGGAGGTCTTATTGGGAAGAAAACTATCTTTCGTCTTCAGCTGACCTTATGAAGAGAAGAGGTGGAAGAAAACCTGAGAGAGGACTAATCAGATGAATTGAAGTAGGGTTTTGGTGCAGTGGGATAGAAAGTAAGATGTATTTTTAAAAATGGAACATCTGCCTAGATTCTGCTGAAGTTAAAATGAATGTCTCTTGTTCCACTAGTATTTCAGGAGTTCCTACATGCTCCTCTTGAGGGAAATGGTGCCCAGATCAATGATTTAGCATCAGAGCAGCCAGTGGTTGAACAGACTACAGAGCAAGACTCTCTGTCAGACCAGACTCGCAGGTGGTTTTGAACATAAGACCTCTGTTCTGATGCTGGCTGTAGACTTAGGAATTTAACAGAGCTAGTGTTGGAAATTGAGACAGAGAGAAAAAAAGGAATGAGGAATAAGCAGCATTCAGTGCTAATGTCTTCATGGTGTTCAAAGGAGAGCTTTTGATATACTCCACTAAGGCACTGAAAAAAGAAAAAAATGAACCTCAACCTCTATTTTACCATACATAAAGTTAATTTGAAAAACTGGAAAGCTTTTAGAAGAAAACAGGAGAATATTTTGTGAAAAATTCTTCCTGGACAGGACACCAAAAGTAAAAACTAAAAAGCACAAACCACAGATTCAAAATGATGTGTATACTCTCCAGTGCAATATTCAACTCAAGAACTCAATGTTCTCTCCTCCATGAAGTCTTTTCTTAGACAACTCTCTCCCCTGCACCCCCCCCCCGCCCACACACCCATCCACACACACACACACACACACACATATAACGATCTCTCTTTTCTCTCTATTGCATGTACTGGTAGTTTGTTCATGGACAGTTTTTAAAAACAAAAACAATAACATGACATTTTAGGAAGATTAATCTGCTGCCAGAATGCTCCTTAGAAGCAAGGATGGCAATACTTCATCTCACATACTTTGGACATGTTATCAGGAGGGACCAGTTCCTTTAGAAGGAAATCATGCTTGGTAAAGTAGAGGATCAGCAAAAAAGAGGGAGACCCTCAACAAGATGAATTGACACAGTGGCTGCAACAATGGACTCAAGCATAACAAAGATTGTGAGGATGGCGAAGGACTGGGCAGTGTTTCGTTCTGTCGTACACAAGGACACTACGAGTTGGAACCGACTCGACGGCATCTAACAACAACAATCCAAAAATCTGCTGGTGGTGGTATATAAAACATATTAGACAGGAAGAGAGTGGCCGCATCATCTCCATTAGAAAAATCGTAATTCAGTTTATCTGAATTAATTTAAAGTTACTACACAGTGTTATCATATCTATTGTGTGCAGGTATTTATTTGCTACCATTGGTGGTGTATTAGTAAATGTTTAACAATCGATTCTATAGAAAAAAAAATATCCCTGATGTCTAACATTTGCCAATTTCCATGGTGTAAATATTCCACCATGTCTTATTTCGAGCTATCGACATGAAGTTACTGGATGCAGAGTTGGGAAGAGATCCACACAACTTGCTTTCATGAGCCAGCACAAGCTGACTTTAGCACACCCCCCGGTTGCTTTTCTCCTCATTGAGTCTCTAAGCAATCCCTGGTAGTGTTATTGAATTTAACATGGTGTCTTGGTTTTCTCCTTTGGTAAAAGTGGGTAAACATACTCAAAATAGTCACTGTCTTAAGAGAATTGATTCTAAAATCCTATTTAATGTTTAGAAAATTAGAGTAGACATTTGCAGAGTGTATCTCCAACATCCATATCCTCTTTTTCTAGCAATAAACCAAAAATAAAAGTTGCCATTAAGTGGATTCTGACTCATGTCAACCCCTTCTGTGCAGAGTAGAACTGCATTCCACAGGGTTTTCAAGGCTGTGACCTTTCAGAAGATCACCAGGCCTTTCTCCCTAGGTGTCTCTGGGTGAGTTCGAACTACCAACCTTTTGGTTAGTAGTCAAACACTTAACTGTTTGCACCACTCAGAGATTCCTTCTTCCAATAGCCTCTGCCTTCTATTTGGCATCTATCCCTCTTTATTTTCAGTCCACATGTGCCTCACTTCAAGCTCCTCTCCCAGATCAAGAGTGGATCGTGTGACAAAGACCTAATCAATCAACATATCATATTTTCTAGCCAAAGTGATTGGTTGGGAGATGGCATGTGATCCAAAGAGAGCTAAGAAGATGTAATGATAGCTTTGCTGAGAATACTGAGGCATAATTGGGCATTTGTTCCCAGAAGCTTGAGCCTGAGAGAATATAAGATATGGAGGTGCTGGCAGCCATCTTGCCACCACATGGAGCCTGTGAATGATGCAAATCCAATAGAGAGAGAAAAAGTAAATTTTCATGACAGTTTTTGAGCCCTGAATTTGGAAGTATCAGAAGCAAAGCTTCAGCTTTGCGCTTTTTTTTTTTAAATAAACTAATAACTTCCCTTTTATTTTAAGCCAATTTGTATTTGTTTTTCTCAAATAGGCAACTAAAAAATTTCAAACTGATATGATACAGAAATATAAACAGATTAATAAGCTCTCTGTATCATTAACATACCTGGAAATATCTGCAAAAAAATATACTATAATAATAACTTTGTTTTAAAGTATCAGTTTGGCAGTTTCTTATAAAGTTAAGTTTACACTTATTATTAGACCCAGTTGTGGTCAGCAAAATAATGATGCCTCCAAAAGATGTCCACATCCTAATCCCCCAAACCTGTGAATATGTTACCCTAAATAAGGGATTTTGCAGATGCCATTAAGTTAAGGATCTTGAGATGGAGAGATTATCTGGATTATCTGGGTGGGCCCGATGTAATCATACCGCCACTACCTCCACCAGTTGCTGTTGAGTCTGTTTCAACTCGTGATGACCCCATGTGTGTCAGAATAGAACTGTGCTCCGCAAGGTTTTCAATGGCTGATTTTTTGGAAGTAGATCACGGAGATGTCTCTGTGTGGACACGAACCTCCAACCTTTTGGCTAGCAGCCAAGTGTGTTAACCATTTGTACCACCCAGGAACTGCATAGTGTCCTTATAAGAGGAATGCAGGAGGATCAGGGTCAGAGAAGAAGATGTGACTACAAAGCAGAGGTTGAGGTGATTTGGGGCTGAGTAAGGAATGTGGGCAGCCTCTGGAAGCTGGAAAAGACAAGGAAACTGATTCTTTCCTAGAGCTTCCGGAAGGAAAGCAGCCCTGCCAACCCGTTTTAGACTGCTGGCCTCCAGAACTATAAGAGAATAAACATGTGTTGTTTTAAGCCAGTTTGTAGTAATTTGTTACAGCAGTAATGTTGTTGTTGCTGTGTGCTGCCAAGTTGATTCTGACTCATAGTGATCCTATATGACAGAGTAGAACTGCCCCAGTGGATTTTTTAGGCTGTAATCTTTGTGGGAGAAGATTGCCTGGTGTTTTCTCTCAATGAGCCACTGGTGGGATCCAACTGCAGACCTTTCAGTTGTTAGCCAAGCACTTAATTATTGCACCACCATGGCTCTTCATAGCAATAGGAAACTAATAACCCAGCAATCTAACTTCTAGATATTTACCCAAGAGGAATGAAAGCTTATATTTACACAAAAAACTGCATGCACATGTTTATTCTTGTCTTAGTCATCTAGTGCTGCTGTAACAGAAATACCACAAGTGGATGGCTCCAAAAAAGAGAAATTTATTTTCTCACAGTCTACTAGGCTACAAGTCCAAATTTAGGGCATTAGCTCCAGGGGAAGTCTTTCTTTCTCTATTGGCTCTGGAGGAAGGTCCTTATCATCAGCCTTCTCTTGGTCTGGGAGCTTCTCAGTTCAGGAACCTCTGGGCCAAGGGATGCACTCTGCTCCCTGTTCTGCTTTCTTGGTACTGTGAGGTCCCCAACTCTCTGCTTGCTTCCGTTTCCTTTTATCTCTTGTAAGATAAAAAGTGGTGCAGGCAACACTCAAGGGAAATTCCCTTTACATTGGATGAGGGATGTGATCTGAGAAAGGGTGTTACATCCCACCCTAATCCTGTTTAACATAATCTAATCTTGTCTCATTAACCACAGGCAGAGATTAGGATTTACAACACACAGGAAAATTATATCAATCCCAAAATGGAGGACAACGACACAGTAATGGGAATCATGGCTTAACCAAGTTGGCACATATTTTGGGGGGACATAATTCAATCCATGACACTGCACCCTTTGGTCCCCCAAAATTTGCATCCTTGCCACATGTAATACACATTTACTCCATCATATCATAGGAAAAGTCTTAAACCAACTCCAAGTACAAAATCCAAAAATTCCTCTTCATCTGTAGAATCTAAAATACAAGTTATCTGCTTCCAAAGCACAATGGCAGAACAGGCACAAGCTACACATTTCCATTACAAATGGGGGAAATTGGAGGGAAGGGAGGCATAACAGGCACCAAGCAAGCTAGCAGAACACATTACATTAGCCCTCCAGGCTTGAAAATAATCCTCTGTTCTCTGAGACCATTCACACAATAGCTCTCCCTCCAGACTCTAGGTACTGGCTACACTCTCCATATTTTAACTGGAAGCCCCTCAGCCCTGGGCTTCAGCTCCACTTCCCATGCCCACTGGGACAGCAACTTTGCTCCCTCGGCGTTAGGCACACCATTCTCTTCGTCCATCTAAGTAGTGATGCTACTCTTTGAGACTCCAGAGGTCCTGGACATACCCTTTGAGACTGAGGCAGCTTGGCTTCCTGGGTTCCTTGTCTCGTCAGCTTCAGCTTCCTGGTTCCTTGGCCTCTCAGTTTCTCAGGCCTCACTGCCCATAGCTGCCCTGCTGGGGCAAGTGTTCCAAAGCCCCATAGCCCCACCGATAAGTGCCTGAAGGCACCCCACTCCACCAGTAAACTTCAGCCAGAAAGCACTCAGCTCTCTTCATGGGTCAGTTCCAGTGCTGTCATGAGCTGGTCTTCTGATTCTGCTGTTGCTGGTTCTCTGCTGCTGCCAATTCTCTGCTGCTTCCGGTTCTCTGCTGCTGCTTCTCACCATCCGCTCTGTCTCCAGTCTTAACAATTCTCCTCACTTCCTTCTGAGTTCTCTATCCATTCACAGTTTCAGAACCGCTTCCACATTTTAGGTATCTGTTAGAGCAGCATCCCACTCTCAGTACCAAATATCTTAGGCTGGGTTCTCTAGAGAAGCAAAATCAGTAAAGTGTATAAATATGTATGGAGAGAGATTTATATCAAAGAAACAGCTCACGAAATTGTAGAAGCTGGAATGTCCCAAGTCTGTGGATTAGGATAGAGGCTTCTCCCACTTCACGTAGCCACAGGGGCTGGTGAACCCAAGATCGGCAGGTTGGGGACCAGGGCTCTGCTCACAGGCTGTGAAGATCAATGAATCCCAAGATCGGCAGATAATCTGATAGCTTAAGTCCCAAGAACCAGAGGTCAGACAAACAGGAGGCAGTCACAGGATCCAGAGTGAGCAAAAAGCCAGAAGTTCTGCTTATATTCGGATGCAGGCCACACCCCCAAGGAAACTCGCTTCTAACTGATTGGCCACTCACAGCAGATTCAATTATGGGAGTGATCACATATAAACACTGCGAATCATGGCCCAGCCAAGTTGACATACAATCTCAACCATCACAATTCTTTATGCAGTTTTACTCATAATTTCCAAAAACTGAAAACAACGTAAATATTCTTCTACTGGTGAATGGATGAACAAACTGAGCAGTATTGTATTCAATGGAACACTACTCAGCAAGAAAAGAGAATGAATTACTGACGCCTGCAACATATAAGAGAATCTCAAATTCATTATGTTAAGTTAAAGAAGCTAGATTCAAGATGCTTCATCCTGTATAATTCTATTTATATAAAATTCTAGGAAAGGAAAAACTATAGTAAGAGAGAACAGATTAGTGATTTCCAGGAGGTGGGGGAGGGGAAACAATTGCCTACCAAAGGGTAACACTAGAGATTTTTGGTGGTAGTTTCACAACTCTAGGCATTTGTCAAAACTCATAGAACTATGCGCCAGAAAAGAGTAAATTTTGCTGTGTTTAAGTTAAAAATAGATAAATGAATTGGTTGGAAGTTTAAAAAAAAAATCTGTATATGTGAGAACAAGTTTGAGATGCTAGCATGAAAACTTCTCTCCATGGGAGCTGCATTTTCCATTTTAATCTCCCTCATATTCATTCAGACTTTCACATCCTCCCCTTCAACCATTTCTCAAAACTAAACAGTGGTATAAAATCATGTGCTCAACTGAAAATCCAGAGGGTCAAGGAGCAAGTCCCAGAGGGACTCAACATCTCTTGAAGCTCAGCCAGCAACAGCTCACTATTCCTTTAAAAACACAATGCTTAACAAAACTTTGACCCTAAGATGGGTTTTCCTCCCTATTATTCCCTTATTAATTTTTTAAAGGCAAGCATCTCCACAGTTACACTGGGTTTAAAGCCAAAAACACATATATCTTTTTTTTTTTTCAAGATTTCACAACTTTGGCCCCATGTGCATCACCAGAGAAAAACACTGAGTCTATCTTTAAAAAGAAAAATAGAGTGGGAAAAAAAGAGCAATCTGATAAAAATGAATACAATAGGGGGTGGGGACGGGGAGTGGCATATCTAGGAAGAGTAAATAGATACATAGGGAGGATGGTTTCTTTCTTCTTCATGACCCAACTTTAGTTCATATTCTCTAAGAGTACAGCACAGGATCACAACTAGAAAAAATGAGGAAGAATAGAAAAAGAAAGGGGAATGAGCCATTTTTTCCAGGATTCTCAAAAATGGAGCGCAGCATTTCTATAACATCTTAGTGGGGGCAAAAGAAGACACCCCAGACTAACGATTTTTCATGAGTTCACAGTTTCTATTTCCTAGAAATGTTTCTGCATTCAACAAGCCATTCAGTAAAGGTACTGTCTGTCTAGATTCTAATACCATACAACAAAGCATCTGAAGTTCATCAGATTCTTGTAGAATTTCAAGGTGCTCTAAAATGGTCTAAATTGAGGACATCACAAGGGAAAAGGGAAGTAGGACTATATCCCTACCATTTCCTTAATTTTTGTCTCAAAAACGCAAAACAGAGCTCGCTGTTCTAAACAGATGATCTTGAAATCTCCAAACAGAACCCATTTCTCACTATTTTTATGAACATGGCATTACTTCCTCTTCGTCCCTATTCTATCAGTTCCTGTCCTTTCCCTCTAGGAAAACAAACAAATGAAAAGTCATCTACTCCAAGACACCTTTGCTAATTTCAACCTACCAGTAGTACTTTGGAGCACTGGTGGCACAGTGCTAAGTGTTTGACTGCTCACCAAAAGGTCAGCATTTCGAATCCACCAGCTGCTCCTTGGAAACCCTAAGAGGCAGTTCTACTCTGACCTATAGGATCGCTATGAGTTGGACATGACTGGTTGGCAAGGGGTTTGGTTTTTTGTTCAGTGGTACTTTACTCAACATCTACACAGTTTTACAAACAGCATCAACTCATATTTATGGCGGGCTGGGAGACTGTAGGTTAAGTAACTGAACTTTCTAAATTAATTATTTCTTTAAATTGTGAGCTGTCTTCTGTGCTGGGCCATGGGAACAAAGAGACCTGAAGGAATATACAAACTATAGTGAATCTTATTCTTTTAAGCAGAAATAAATTTGAGTATTATTTTAACATAAACGTAATTTAATCTTTTCCTAAAAACAGAGTCAACAGAGTCCGGCAAGATGGCGCTTTAGGCAGAAGCACCACGCCGTCCCTCCACAGCAAAGATCCGAAAAACTAAGCCAAACAGAGAATCAACAATCCTGAAACCCTAGAACATCAAATGAAGAGATAAAGAACTCAGCCT